>NC_081565.1:88979122-88999203 GCF_022355385.1 Mustela nigripes | reverse complement strand
GGCTCCCGGGGCTCCTCAGCACCACACAAGCATGCCCTGTACTGGCTCCCGGGGCTCCTCAGCACCACACAAGCATGCCCTGTACTGGCTGCTTGTTCCCTGGCCCTGCACTCCCTGCTCTGCCTGACCGCATGACCAGGCCCCACACAGCCCTCCCCGGAGCCACACGTGTGCCCACAGCCTCACAGGCATCACGGTCCGGCCCCTGGCAGCCACCAGGCAAGCCCGCCTTGCTGCTACAGCTCAGACTCGGCCCAGATTCGGAACGCATAGCGTAGGCCAGTCTGTAGAACGCGCACCGTCCTGGCGCTCCCACCCGTGCCAGCCTTGCCATGACCCCGAGACCCGCCGCAGGACATGATCCCATGCTTGGGGGGACGGCTGCTTTTCCTAGCACCCCTGCCGCGGGGCTGCTGGCCAGCACACCCGGCCCCATGGCCTACTCAAGACAGTCCTTCCAGAAGACTCATCGGCATGCAGACACCCCAACAGTGACACCCCTCCCTCTTCCAGACGGCCCCTTGCCAACTGTGACTGCACAGTGCCAAGGGTGGTGCCCACTCCTCCGGCCGGTGGCTGAAGGGCCTTCTAGTTTCATAGGAATTAGAGAAAAGAGGCAATGGCAACCGCCGTTGTAGAAAACACAGTGTGGCCCGAGTTCGAATCAGCCGTGGTTCTTAGTCCCGCTGCTGCCAAGAAGGAAGCGGCGGACCGGAGAGTGGTGGGCAGGACCCCAAGGCTGACTGGGCAGCCAGGCGAGGGAGACGGGCCCCAGTGCACTGCCCACAGATTTGCTAAGTGTAGGGGTTTTTAGTAGCTCCTTTGAGGAACTTTCTTAAGCCATCAGGGTATGCTAAGTTGTGCCAGTCAAGGATTTCATCACGTATCTGTCTACCTGTTAGGTTCCTGTCCACGAGCTGATGGTCTTTTTCTTTTGCTGACATCTGGGGGCTCAGATTTTAACTGCCTCTTGCCCATGATACTGACAAATGCTACTGTGACCTATTGTCTTATTTTAGGATGCTCGGCAGAAGTCATTTCTGCAAAGGCCGCAAAGCAGAAAGTCAGTGCGGCCCTGTCTAGCTTCAGAACAGGATGGCAGAGCTGTTTGCTCTTCGCTGTCCTGACTCTGTGTTTCCTTGTTGGGGACCCCAGCCCTGACCCCCTGACTGTCTAGCTCATTCCTAACAGTCACCAGAGAAACCCTATGACTTGAGGGAGCCCCACAGGATGCAGGGTGGCCCAAGGAGGCTGCAGCATCCACACAGAGGAGACCCGGGAGTCCATCTCTAACCCCGGCTTCCCTCCTGGTTTCCCGTGGGAGCCCCAAGAGCAGCACAGCAACATCCCTGGGGGACGCTGTACAGACACACACCTGGTACACACAGTACTCAGCAATGGGGTGTCTAAGTCCACAGCCTGAGGCCCATTTCCCTAGGGTGACCCCAGAGTAGGACGTGAGGTCCAGCAGCCGAATGGACGGATGGGTCCAAATCCAACCGCTTCCTTGGTATGATGTCCTGGGCACCATGTCCACCAATTTCTGCAAAGGGGGGTGTGGCAAGGTGTCATCTCCCGATTCCAGGAGGACCCCATGGACTGGACAAACACAGGCTCCCTTGCTCGCTTGTATGCTCTCGTTGAGATCAGAAGCACAGGGCAGGAGGACTTCGGGGGCCATTCAGAAGGTTACCAATAATAGAGCGACAAAGCAGACCATGGCCACATGCATGTGACCAACACACTCCATGTTTCTGCAGGACCTCGCATCTGGATGGCAGTTCTCACGGGGTTGGACACTGTGGGGATGTAGACGGGGCGTGTGAACCCCAGTGAGGTCAGAGGTGGAACTCTGCTGCCCAGCCACCATATTTGCAGCGTTGCCACTAGATGTCCCCAACCTATGGGATCTTCACCAGGTTCCTATTTTTTTTTTAATGTAAAGGTCACAACTTGGCCCCATCAGCAACAAACTAAGAAGGCCCCTTTGGGTCCTTTCTGGGGTTAATTTCAACACATCACAGTCGGTCATCGTATAGGTTCCCATTGCAGCCATAATGGAGAACCAAACATGGGCCGTAAGGAAGGGAGCTGGGTCCCCACCGCTCTGAGCTCTGTGCATCAAAAGATGAAACCAGGTACACCTACGCCAGAGAAAATTATCCAGTCTCAGAAAGGAAGGGAGTTCAGACACGCACCACAATGTGGATGCCCGGCGTGGTGCTAATAGGAAGACGCCAGTCATAGGGGGAGAAATCCTGCATTTTTCCACCCAGACAAGGCACTGGGAACTGTCAGAGTCATAGAGAAAGTAAGCAGAATGGTGGCCTGTAGGGGAGGGAGGATCTGGCCGTTGTTCCACAGGCATAATACTGCAGGGGAGGGAGGAGGAAAAGTTCTGGGCACTGATGGTGGCGATGATGTCACCAAAAAGTGAAGGTACTCCACACCACTGGGTTGTATGCTCAGAAGTGATTAACACGGTAAATTTATGCTATGGGTATTTTACTACCACTGAAATTTAAGAACCCAGAAAAGGATGAAATTTAGTTAATAACCAAGTGAAATAGATCAAGACAAAGATGAATGGCAAACTACCCCCCCAATACACACACACAAATTGGACGTTTTCCTAGAATCCAGGGGTAGGCGTCTGGGTGTCCACTCTTAACATATCTGTATGGTTTGGGGTTTTTTAAGATTTTATTTATTTATTTATTTATTTGAGAGTATGAGTGGGAGGAGGAACAGAGGGAGAGGGAGAAGCAGACTCCATGCTGAGTGCAGAGCCTGACGCAGAGCTCCATTTCATAACCCTGAAATCACAACCTGAGCCAAAACCAAGAGTCAGACACTCAAATGACTGAACCACCCAGGCACCCCAGTGTCTCTATATGTCTGAACATTTTCTTAATGAAATAGCAGGGATCACAGCAGCTGGAGGGGACAGTGAGCCATGAGGAGCCCAAGCTCCCAGGAGCAGGCACTGACGCCTAACCGTGGTAGAAACAGTGTGGTCCCTTCGGAGAAGCTGGGGCCGGGGCAAGGGACTGCCCCAGGCTCCATGTTGGGCTGTGGGACACGGCCCTCACGGGAACCATGACGTCCCCATCCGTGCATTCAGTTCCCCACACTTGGAGGACACTGCCACCCCGTTACCACTTACAGATGCTTAGCAAGTGCCTGGCAGACCGTCGGGGTCAGAATGCAGGGTGGTTGGCTGGTGGGTTAGTTGGGGTAGCAGTAGCGTTGTGTGAATCACCTCAGTAACGCCCATCAGTAGAGCACAGCTTTCCTTTCTTTCCAATTCTATTGAGACAGAACTGACATACAGCATTGTGTTAAGTGTGACAGGCCTTCCCCGAGCCCCTGGGGACACATGCCCCAACTTTCTTAGAGCACCTGCCCCCCCTGCTGGCGGGGACCAGAGATGCACAACCCAGGACAGGGGGACCAGAACGCCCACCCTCACAGGAGATCTGGGGACAGGGCCCCCTTCCCCCAACATACACAAGCGTGAGCACACACACACACACACACACGTGGGGACGCGGAGCCCTGGACCCCGACCCACACCCCGGACTGAACCAGGGCTGGCCACCCTCATCTGCCTGGGATGAGCGAAAGACACCAGAAATAGTGTCTTGGGAGAAAATAAACTTGCAGTTTCTGTTAGCAACCAAAGGGGCTGTTCCCTGCCTGGGGGCAGTTTTAAATCCCATTTGTGAAGTGCGTTTCTGAAGGTGGCTCATGTTCCAGGCACCAGAGCATGGGGGTTTTTTGTCCAAAATTAGAATTCATTTCCATTATTGTCACTGTGAGACTTTCAGTTGTGTTTAGCGCTTCTGACTATGAGCATGTTTTACATTAATATTTATTCATTTTAATAAATAAATATTTCCAGTAACGACCAAGCCAACGTGTATCTGTGGGGATTGCAGGGGTGGGGTTGGGAAGACAGAGTGGGAGGCTGGACTAAACCCTGTAGGGAGGGGCAGGGCGGGCCCACTCGGACCCACAGAGGAGCCCTGTCAGGTGCAGCACTGTTTTTTACTTTCCTGGCTGGTGCTGGGAAATGTCTTCTCCCGCAGTTCCCAGACACGTGGCGGGGCAGGACTCTGCACTCGTGCTCGTGAGCAGGACATACCTGGGGAACTTGTGCTTCAGGAGCCCGAGAAATGAACTCCCAGCAGTGAGAATAAACACGTTTACTACAGAAAACTGTCTGTGACCGGAAAGATCTGCTGGGGTTCAAAAGAATGTTAACACGGCTTCTCAGGGGAGAAAATCCCCGTGATAGGATAATTGCACAGAACTGACCGTTTTCCAAAACAATGACAGAATCTCAGCTTCATCTAAACTGTAAGTGGAACGTCTGGCTCAGAAAAGCTTCCGGAACTAGCTTGTCAATGGGACCTTTGTTGGCACGCTGGGACATATTTCTGATGTGGACGTATCTGAGGAAGGACAGAGCTGTGCAACACAGATGTGATAAAATGAAGAGGACTGGCTTTCTCATTATTTTATTTAAAATATGGTGCTTAAAGCCACATCAGCGGTGGCTTTTGTCTCTCACCCTGGGCAGACAGCTGGCAAACAGGGCCTCCTCGTGCTCACACCCCCAGGTGGCTTCCCCCACAGGACTTTGGGCAGAGCTGCAGGTGGGAAAATAGCGAATGTGACCCGAACAGAGACCTGAACGGAGCTGCACCTGCCTGGAGTCCCCAAATCCCCACGAGAACGAGGCCAGGTGTGCCTGCTGCGGGGCAAGAGCCATGTGCCCAGCTGCCCTCTGCCCAGCGGCCATGGCACAGTGGGACAGCCCAGCAGAGGCCACCATGTTGGCCCAACCAGTTCTTGGACTTGTAAGTTGAAGAAAACAAGGTGGTGTTTTACTCCTCTGAACTTTGCAGCAAACACTACCTGTGCAGATCCCACATAAGAACAGCCTCCCCTTCCCCACACAAAATGTTGCTTCTCGGGCGCCTGGGTGGCTCAGTGGTTAAGCTGCTGCCTTTGGCTCAGGTCATGATCTCAGGGTCCTGGGATCGAGTCCCGCATCGGGCTCTCTGCTCAGCAGGGAGCCTGCTTCCTCCTCTCTCTCTCTCTCTGCCTGCCTCTCTGCCTACTTGTGATTTCTCTCTGTCAAATAAATAAATAAAATCTAAAAAAAAAAAAAAAAAAAATGTTGCTTCTCTTTACAAAGACGTGGCTGGGGTAAAAAGGCGCAAAACCAGCTTCAACTCAAATATCCTTCAAGAGCCCAGGTGAGGGTCGGAAAACCAGTGAGTGAGCATGCACAAGGGGCCCTGCGGAGGAGGGAGTAACAGGAGAAGAAGCCAGGGCCTCCCATAAGGACACTCGCCAAACACCGCTGCTCCCCGCGGGCCAGCGTTCCCTGGTGCCAGCCACCTCCCAACCATGGAGAAAAGCTTCTAAGTCACCAGGTGCTGTGCTCAAGGAAGTTCACTTGAAATATGTTTCTGCAGATCTGCAAACAACACTTCCACAAACAAGCGGTCACTTCCCTTAAATCTCTGCACTCAGGGCACCAGGTGGCTCAGTCGGTTGGGCATCTGACTCTTGGTGTCTGCTCAGGTCATGATCTCTGGGTCATAAGATCAAGCCCCACGTCGGCCTCTCCCCTCAGTGCAGACTCGACTTGAGTTTCTCTCTCCCTCTTCCTCTGCCCTTCTGGTTTGTGCTCTCTCAAATAAATAAATAAAAATCTTAAAAAAGAAAAAATCATCTGCATTCACTCTTTGGACCAGAAAAGAGTGGTTCTATTTGCGTTGATTGCCTGAGCCCCCCCATTCTGGAGCTTGTTAACTGGGTACTGATGGCAAACCCAGTCCTGCATCGGCCCCTTTTACCTCCTGCTCTTCAGCTGCACGTGTCCCCTCCCTGCCGGCAGGGCCTGAGGACGGAAGCTTCTTCACAAGGATGAGGATGAGGCTGTGGCAGGCCAGGGAGACCAGTGTCAGATGTCCCAAGTAGCAAGTCCGCAGGTGAGTGCTGGTACATACCGTCATCACGCAGAGGATAGGAGCAATGACAGCCTTACAGACAAGCCACTGACCCATCTCAACGTGGGCCGATACAAGGGTCTCTCCAAGGATCCACATTATGGTGTGCGCCCGTGCGTCCATCCCTCTGCTGTGGGTGACAGCACAGTTTTAATGGACCACGTTTCTTGCATGTGTTTGTCAGTTGATAGCCTTTGGCATGTTTCCCCATCTTCAAACACTTATGAATATTTATTTACGAGTCATGAATATTTATGAACAGTGCCACAATAGGCATCTGTGCATGTGTATTTCCGTGGACATACATTTTCAGTCCTCCTCAGTGTGTATGTACAAGTGGCTGTCTACAAACAAGTGGTTGTACAACCAAACACAATCACCTGTCTATAGACACAACACTTCCAAGTCTCACCGGCACTGACCTCTCCATGGGAGCGTAGCTCAGACTTTACCCCAGATATTGTGGGTATTTCAGACTCAACATTATTGTATGTCCTTCAGTCGTGATGGCATTTCCAATCACAGTCTGACGGCAAGCCAGTCAGTGCCCCTTGGATGAAAACTCTCCAGTCCAGAGTCCCAGTAGAAACCAGTGGCTGGTACTCACAGGCTTCCATCATGAGGCTCGTCTACACCCCACATTAGGCTATGTACCACACAGAGGATTCGTCCACACCAGCGCTCCAGTGTCTAACCCATACCATTTGGAATTAACAACCCGTGAGGACTCGGGCAGCCTTAATGGTTCCCGTCCAAACGCCCAGTTCATACTGTCAGCAGGACGGGTTTACCAGTCTCCTGTCTCATGACACCCCTACCCACACTCAGGGAAAAGTCTGTGCAGACACATCGATTTGTCCGAATGCTCACCCCCATTCGGCTGCCTGCCTTCCTCACTGTGGGCCCTCACCAGCAGCAGGGCCCTCACCAACAGCACAGTTTTAATGGACCAGCAGCAGGGGACGTGGTCTCCAGTCAGACGTGATATCCACTCCCAGAAAACGTACATCTTTCACACATAGAAACAGGGCTTCAACCAACCGAGAGAAGGCAGGTGCCGAGCCCGCCAGCTACTTCAGCAGTGTGTAAGGCTGGCCTACCTGCAGGCCCTGGTGCTCCTGCCCACACACAGGGGCCCCTCCACACACCAGCAGTTCGAGCTCCAACCATCTGGGGCCATTAAGCTGCAACTGGGCTCCACCAGCTAAACCTGGCATTCTGGGTCGTTAGCAAATGAGCAAGAGTATTAATTGTAACAAGAGCACTTACAGTTTACAGTGTGCTGGATGCTGGTCTTAGACGTTTGTGAGTGTGTGTGTAATCTGTCTGCTCTCCCAATGGCCGACGAGAAAGGTGTAGTAGCTAGCTTACAGGTGAGTGCATGGCATTTCTACACATTTACAGGTGAAGACGCACACGGGAGTTTATTTATAAACAAAAGACTGAAGCCTGGGGAGCATGGCTCCATATTCCCTATTTGCCAAAAGAAAAACACATCTTGAGAAGCACAAGCAAAGCCCAGAGTCCCACCCTATGTAAGAGCACCCAGCATACACCAGGTGAGCCAGTGGACAGTGACCTGGGTGGGCACCCAAGTCTACAAAAGCAGATAGTGCTGAGAAAACAGCACCAAATGAGCAGAGTTACAGATGAATATCTCTGCGAACAGCCTCCAAAAACATTAACAAACTTAATTCTAAATCTCATTAAAATAAGAATAAGAAACGGCCAAGTAGGATCCACCCCTGAGAAGGCAAGGATAGCTCAAAGCGTGCGTCTCGTCGCCAAATTCACAGGGTGAATAAGTCCAAGAAGAAAAACCACATCATCGTCTGCAGAGAAGCTAAAATGGCATTAAAAAAAAAAAAAAAGTTCCACAGGGGTGCCTGGGTGGCTCAGTAGGTTAGGTTTCTGACTTGATCTCAGTTCAGGTCTCGATCTCACAGTCCTGAGTTCAAGCCCTGTAATGGGCTCTCTGCTGGGCGTGGAGCCTACTGAAAAAAAAAAAATTCAGGGGGCGCCTGGGTGGCTCAGTGGGTTAAGCCTCTGCCTTCGGCTCAGGTCATAATCTCAGGGTTCTGGGATCGAGCCCAGCTTCAGGCTCTCTGCTCAGCGGGGAGCCTGCTTCCCTTCCTCTCTCTCTGCCTGCCTCTCTGCCTACTTTTGATCTCTGTCTGTCAAATAAATAAATAAAATCTTTTAATAAAAAAATTCAATATTCATTCCTGATTGAATTTTAAAAACACTTACCATAAGTGGATATTTTCTTCTTATGATAAAAAAGGATACCTTAAACCAAAAAACATATCAAACAGGATGCTGAAGAACCAGACACATTGTCACCACGTCCCCACTTGGCTACAAGTCCATTTAAGGAGAGAGATGAGCGCAAGAGAAGCAAATCCAAACAAAGAAGGCAAAGGGGCCGTTGCTGGAAGCAGGTGCCCCTGTGCACACTGAGCGCTGGGGGAAAAGCAACACCCTGGCTGAGGACTGGTCTGCGTGCTAAAGGGGCCTCTTTTCTATAAACAGAAACCAGATACAGGGAGAAAAGGCAAGGAAAGCATGCTCTTTACAAAGGCAATAGCACCAAACACACGGGAAGAGGAACAAGCTCGCAGGGCAGCCGGGGGAGAGACGGAGAAGCCACGGATCTCAGCAGCTTCTCCTCCAAACTCAATGTCTAGCTTCTTGTGGAAAAACTACATACTAGAGAATACCCAAGAGAATTCTGAAAATTAAGACAAAGCCAGGGAAGATTAGCTACCAACGTGCCAAACGAGAGTGTGCTTGCCGTGTGAGGCCAGGAAGACCGAGAGAACAGGGCCGGAAGGCTGTCCGGGTCCTCAGACCAGCCACAGTACCGCTCAGAGCCAGCGTCACGGCACCAGCTGTCCACTCGGGCCAGCCAGGAAACGGAGTCTGGGCAGCTGAGTGTGCCATCACTGACACAGTCCCAGGTGCGGCCGTGAGCCACAGGTGGCCACTTGATGGGATATAAATTAGTTACAATGAAACATTGCCAAACACTCAGCTCCTCCGGGCAGGAGCTGCGTCACAATGGGCTGGATGCATATTTCCGTGCACCCTGGCACCTTCCTGACATTTCCTAGGTTCCCCGGCTGGGGGGCCTAGCCTGGCGTGACAGGGGCCACCTGTGGCCACACAGTAAGTGGCCATCCCTAAGGCGGGGCTGGACTCAGACAGGGAGCCTGTAGGCAGACTCAGCGCTCAGGGGGAGCATGGGCACCCTGCCAGACTCACGTCCGCTGCTGCCCAGGGAAGCAGCAGGTGCACTTGGCCTCAGGAGGGCTCCACTGTGCTGTCGCCCGGACTAGAGATGCCTGAGCTGTCAAAACGCAGCCACTGCCCTGACCAACCGAGCAGAGAAAGGTTTATTCCCCACACGCACCTCAGAAAGGGAGAGACCTATCTCTCCTTCACTCTTTACCAATTCATGCACAAATTCCTTGTGTCCCAACAGAAATGCTAGGAGTCACCTGGACACAGGCGCTCAACACAGCAACAGTTCAAGATCAGCATTGAGCCCACTGATCTGCGGCCAGACACAGTACTCTACGGGGCCACCCACAGTCATGCTCAGTAGACATTAGAATCCAGTAAGTCAGGGGCGCCTGGGGGGCTCCATCAGTTGAGTGTCTGACTCTTGATTTTGGCCCAGGTCTTGATTTTGGCTCAGGGTCATGGGATTGAGCCCCAGGTCGGCTCTGCGCTCAGTGATGAGTCGGCTGGAGAGCCTTTCCTTCCCTTTCCCCAGCCCATACTCATGCACTCTCTCTCTCAAATAAATGAATACATAAATAAATAGAATCTTGGAATTCAGTCAACAAGTAGTCATGCGGCATCGAGTACATACCGGTTCTATGAACCAGATATGGATGCAGTTTCTGCTCTCAAAGTAGTTACCTGCTGGTCAGGGAGAAAGATGTAGATAGACATGATGGACGGATACGTGGATGGACAGATGGATGGATGGATGGATGAATAGTTGGACGGATGACGGATATGACACAAACACACTAGAACAATGTGATAGATGATAGATATGATGAATGACTGACAGACAGCTAGAGAGACAGACGGAAACCCAGAGAAGTCTGTCCATGCCAGTGACGCACGAAGGAGCAGGGTGCCATCTGCATAGGAGGGTCAGGGAAGGAGCCTCTGAGGAGCGACACAGGCAGCGTGAACATGGTGAGAAGGTGGCCGGGACATCCACGGGGAGGGAGGCCGAGGGGTTTGTCTGGGAGGAGCGAGCGGACCCAGATCAGTGGGAGGGCGATCCCAGGAAGACCTGGCCGCAGTCTGAGGCACTGGGAAGTAGGGACATAACACGACCAGATTTCCACGTGAAGGACAGACCTCCTTGCTGTGTGGACTGCACATTCTGGGAGGTGGGGAGTGGACACCCGGAGCGCAGACAGGGACCGTGGTGGCCATCCAAGTGACAGGCAGGGGGCCAGTTCGAACCTATGCCACCCCAAACAGGAAGCCCTCAGCCTGTGCGTGTTGTATGTTCTCAGCGCTCAGAACGCGCTCTGTGGAACAGGCCTGCCCACGTGGGTGCCCTGACCAAGGGGTGGGCGCCGGCTGGCGGCCTGGGAGCCCGGGGGCCCTGCTCAGCCTGCTGGCGCTTCTGTGGGTCCCTGCTGACCTTCCCGTCCCCTTGGGCGCTCCATGGACAACATGGGCAGGAGTCCCTGTGTGTCTGGGTCAACTGCTCTGGTAGTCACCTGTCCACTAGTCCTATCACAGAAAAAGCCACTTCTTATGTAAACCCGAGTCATACAAATTCTATTTATCATCCAGACTCGGAGAGCTTTCCTCACACAGCCCCAGAGCAGTCCCTCTTCCCCATGGCCTGGTCCTTCCAACCGTCGGGGTCCTGCACTGACCCTCTGGGCCTTTAAAGCCCCGGGGGAAGGCAGGCGGGCAACCAGAGGCAGAGTGTGCAGAGAGCACCTGAGTGTGGAAGGCTCATGGCCACGGGGAAGGCACCTGTCCCGGGCGGACGGTGGGCAGGGATACAGGAAAGATCCTCTCCAATCCATCGATTCCGCACTTCGGGATGAGCTCCGACTGCACAGGCCGTTTGTGTTCGTGTGTGCATTTAACCAACTACGCTGTTAGAGCAGCCCCCAGAAGCCTGAGGCAGCAGGCCCTCCGGCTGAGACCTCCACAGCAGAAGCCGTGAGGCGCCCCCATGCCCACCGGAAGGGGAGCCCCCCACACATGCGGGTACTTTTCCTTCTAAAGCTGGGAGGCGGGGAGGAGAGAGGGACCCCGCAGAGAGTCTTACAAAACCCAGCAGCAGCAGAGAGCTTTGCCATGGCTGGGAAAAATGTTCTTCCTGGCCCCTGTCGTCCAGAAGTCTCACGAAACTTCTTTCCCTAAGAACCTGCTCCATGGACAAGTCCACCCCATCCCCTGGTCCTGTCCCACTGGGGCTTTCTTTCAGTCAGTGGGTTAGAGTGACTCTTCCAGGAAAGCCAGGCCCCATGTCCGGGATGCAGCATCAGGAGGACCAGGGAGCCTAGCAGACTGAACCCAGACACTAAACACACTGTATGTGAGGAACTGAGAGAGGAGGGGCAAGAGACGGAGTGATTCTGGAGCTGTAATTGGGGAGAAGCAGGTGGAGGCTCAGGAGGCAGGTAACCAGTGGAAATCCTACTATCTACCCCTGCTGTTCTCCGATGGCAGGACTGAGCCCATGGCTGCAGGGAGCTTCCCTGTGGGGCAGAGAGATGTGGTCCAGGATTCTAACCCACATCCAGATTCATCCAGGGTGACTTGCCACCACACCCTCGGCGTGCAGAGACAGTCCTGAGCCAAACTCCTCCTCCACAACCATGTCAGGCAAACGCAGAGGTCACGGGAAACATGGAGACACAGCTGGGGGCCACGGGAAGATGAGTGATGCCACTCAAGACAGAAAAGGAGGCTCACGCAGCACTTGGTCAGTTCACTAAATTAAATAAAAATTTTAAAAAGGAACCTTCCCTGTGGTAAGCACACTGAAAATGAACTTCTCGCTGCTCAAGCAAACCCGCCATTGGAACACATGCAACTGCACAGCCTCACAGAGTGAAATCAGAACAGGGGTTTTAAATTTGGGGCAACACAAGAGCGAACAACAGTAGGATGTGCCGGGAGGCCTAGTGGGAGCAGGTGGTGCCGACCCCAAGGACCACAGCCGTGCGAGCTGGGCCGGCACCAAGGGCCATGGACATAGTCGGAGTCATCAGACCCGCCCCAGGGACCCCCTCCACACCTGCATCCAGAGGTGGCTATGAGGCCTCTCATGCCAAAGATGGGACCGGAGCATGGGAGCCCCGGTGAATCGGAGGGCTGTACCCAGGGCGACCAGAGGAGCCGCGGCCAGGCCTCTGCCCACAGTGGGCCAAGGAAGGGGGTTTCCTGACAGACATGGCCAGCGCAGGAGGGGTCACCTTCAAAATGAACCAGCAAGACCACTCTAGAGGGGAGTTCAGAGCCCAATCCCACTGTGGTCTCACCAAACCCATGGGGTCCCTTCGATCTTCGAAAACCGATGATGGGCTTCGACTTAATCCCCCAAACCCGCCAGGGTACCCTGGAGTCCTCCTCAATAAACAAGGAGGGAAAGAACTCAGATTAATAGAAACTACACAGAAAAAAAGACATTAAACTCCTGCTACTGTCCTGGGATGCCTGGGTGGCTCAGTGGGTTCAGCATCTGCCTTCGGCTCAGGTCATGATCCCAGGTCCTGGGATGCTGTCCCCCACTGGGCTCCTCGCCCACCACGGAGTCTGCTTCTCCCTCTCCCACCACCCCTCCCCCGTTCGTGCTCCCTGTCCCTCTGTCTCTCTCTCTCTCTCTCTCTCAGATAAATAAAATCTTAAAAAAAAAAAACAAAAAACTGTCCTGACAGATAGACACACCACACGCTTTCTGTGTATCCATGAACCCAGAGCAGAAGCCTACAGAGGAGGGAGGTGAAAAGCGACTCAGGGAACACACTTGGGGTGTGTGCTGTGCATGTGTTGTTTGTAGCATGTGTGTCTGTGCAGTGTGTGTGTGTGTGTCCTGTGGTGTGTGTTTAGTACATGGTGTGTCTGTGCGGTGCCCTCTGAGAGAGCCACACCGCAAACCCTCAGCCGAGGGTCCCGGCCAGGGAGCAGGTGGGAACTGGGCCAGAGGGGACCCGGTATTTCTGGATCCCAGCCGCATGAGCACAAGGGGAGGCAGGAGCTGGCGAGGAACCCCAGACAGACCACCTCCTCCTCTTCTTTGCAAAGATAGCGCGTGGGCCTCTGCTTCCGGGATCCACCAGCAGCCCCTCAGAGACGCACATCGGATCTTGAAGATGCAGACACAGCCTGGAAAAGCTCAGGGACTTGGAAACACAGAACCAAGCGTTTGAGAACGGTTTCCCACAGCACTCCTCCCTCCTTGCAAGCGTACTTGGTTTGCCGCAAGGAAAATGATCAGGGGCTCCAGTGGCAATAAGTTTCTTTATTAAAGCATGTGGCTTCTGCAAACCTCGGCAATAAATGGAGGGGTGAGAGCCAGTCACCAACATAAATCCAGACGATGATCCAGACGATCTATCAATAAATGTACAATGTATCAATAAATGTATCATCTCACCTGAAGAGCAGGTATAAATACATGTTTCCAGGAGCTCCAGCTCCCGCTGAGAAAGCTATGCTAATAATCACAGGAACTCCTCACGGGCTGCCAGAGGGCACTCCTTCTGGGCGGTGTTCGCACCCCTGCTCTGACATGAGTTCCTCCATGGTAGGCAGAGACTGGAAACCAGCCAGCTCCCCTTCTCCCGTGCTTGCACACCTGCCCGGGCCTGGAGACCCCCATGTCATCCGGAGAAATTCTGAAAGATGTTGGCGGCTGCTACCCAGTTCTGGAAGCAGGCCAGCCCCTGTTCTCGGACCTGCTTCCGCCCTTTGTCGGTGATGACCTCCCCGCTGGGTTTCACAACCACCAGCCTGGGGGTGACTGAGATGTGGTACCTGGTCCTCAGCTCACTGCGGGAAGAAGAGGGTGGGGAGGGCGGGGTCAGCAGGGGCCGCTCGGGTCCCCACGGGCACGTGTGAGGGGACCAGGGCCTCCCCGAGGGCTGCGGACGCTGCTAAGCCTCTGCCCCGGCCGGCCGGCGCGCCCTCCCCGGTGCCCGCTGCACCTGCTCTCCCTGCTGCCGGCCGGTCCTAAGCCAGGGCTCTGCTAGGGGAGCGTCGGGAGGGAGGGGGGGACTCCAGACCGGAGCTGCTCAACCCACAGCTGCGTGGGACCTCGGAGCGGCTGAACGGTCCTGCAGGCCTGAGAAAATGATTTTTTCATCTCGGCTAATTTAAATCTCAGCAGCCGCATGTGGCGGGTGTCAACCATTCTGGACAGCGCAATTCTAAAACCACAGACACCTCCCGTCAATTTGTATCCCTCCTACATTCAAGAAGCGGAAAAGTATCGGGGACACACAGCAGTGCAAGGGAACACTCCGTGAGTTCTAGACCAATGCAAAGCCGTGTGAGGCTTTCTGCCCAGCAAACTCGAGGACAGGCTGATGAACGCTATGACACATTTCTTGGCTCTGTTTCCTGTCAGATGCAGGCCTGTAAGACCTTTTCACAGATTGTGTTCATTCATGGGAAGGGGATTCTTCCCCATAACCTTCCCCGGGACTGCTATCCTCAAGACAGGGCTGCTGAGGGAAATCACTCCCCACTTCCCAAGGCTCAGGGCTCTCACGAACAGTAAGTGATCTCCCTGACCGTCCCCTCAGGACTGTGGTCTTCACGGAACGGAAAGATTCACGTGAGAGCCTCCCGCGCCACACCTGCCCGTGATCCCTCCACCACGGTCCTCCTGCTGCCTGGTCCTCCTGCTGCCTTCCGGCTCCCAGATCAAACAAACACAAGCCTAAATCAAGCGGGAAAAAATGTATCCATCTCCACCCAACAGAGATGGCCTCATTTTCAAACATCCACGAGACAGTGACAAAACCAGCATGCTCTCAGCCACAAAGGGATCTTAACACATTTCAAACAAGCAGGGACACCTGGGTGGCTCTGGCTGAGCATCTACCTTCGACTCAGGTCCTGATCTCAGGGTCCTGGAATCAAGTCCCTCGTCAGGCTACCTGCTCAGCGGGGGGTCTGCTTCTCCCTCTGCCCCTCCCCCTGCTGATGCTCATCCTCTCTCAAATGTATTAAAAAATCTTTAAAAAATAAATAAGTTTGAAATAATCAATAGCACACAGAAACTGTGCTAATTGGAAATTGGAAACCAAACGAAACAATTTTTAGAATGAGTTTAAAAACTAAATAACGGTATTCTACCCATAAAACAGCAGCTCGGACTACAACCCCAGTAGAAGAGAACAACGCAGAATATCCTCTGGACCCCCAGCTGCAGACACCATTAGACACAGAAAGCTGTGGTCTTAAATACTTTTCTGAACAAGTCTCTGTGTAGACGAGCCATGTGTTTGATCCAAGACGCGCGCCCAGTGCCGCCACGGCAGATGCTGGGAAAGGCACGCCAAACACACGTCACAGACAAACCAGAGCTGGCTCCAGGGAAGATGTGTGGAGCAGGGCTCTGCCCGGACCGCCTGAGGGAGAAAGGAAGACACGGGAGCATTGGGAGTCTGGCGGTGGCCGGTCCTGGCCCGCAGTGGACTCCACCTGCTCGTGGAGGCCCGCGGGTGGGTGCGCCCACTCCTGCAACACCCCACCGCTGCCCAGACTGCAGGTTCCCCAAAACCCCACACTGGGCTGGCTACCCCTCCAGCAGCTTCTAGAAGCCAGTTTGCACAGTGTCCCCTAGTTACTCACATGAGGAGTCACAAATGTCTGAGAGAAACAAGTCAGCTACCACACACATGTGGTCATTACTGACACAGACACCGGGCCTAACAACCGCAAGACACAGATGTGGAGAGACAGCAACCGGGGGACAAGCCCGGGCCTCGCTCACCAGCCTGCAGTTCTGGCAACTTGGGGCAGTGGCGGGGGGAGTAGTGCAAGGTGTCACCCAGGTAAGGGGGGGAGACGTCCCCCCCCAGTGTTTTCAGAATCCTGTACAACCCCAGAAATTTGAATTGCCTAACAAATTAGCTTTCCCCCAAAGCATAAAACAAACATGAAGAAAAGAGGAACCTCCCGGTAGCCCTTGGTGTAATGGCTGCAGCAAACAGCAGTGGCCCACGAGAGGCTCCGTCCCGCAGCCGGAGCTGATAGGTTCTGTCTGGGCCTCTGCTGTGGGCAGCGTGCCCACCGTCTCACTATGGTCCCGATGGGGCTTACCCCCAAGGCTACGGGTCCCTGGGGCGCCCTAGAGGGTGATGAGGGCCTCTCCTGGCGGAGCCCACACACACTCCTGACTCTGCACCCACAAGCCGGCCAGGTGGGGCTCTGGGCATGGGGTCACCCGACCAGCAGCAGCTACCTCAGCAGGGAGAGTCTCCTGCCCCTGCTGGTGGGGGTGGAGCCCACGATCCCGCAGGGGTTCAGGCCTGCCAGTCTCCTGCATCCCCTAGCCCACCCTGCCCCCACCATCCAGGCAGCCCAAGGAGGGAAGCTGAGAACATGCCCTTGACAGTCTGGGTGGTCGAGCCTGGGGCTTGCTGCCCGCCCTCTGCAGCCCTGCACTTTCTGGCACGAACTAGCTGAGGCACAGGGGCCAGCTAGCCGGCGTCCCTGCACCCCAGAGTCCTCACCTACACCATGGGAAAAACGGAACCCTTCTGCCTGGGTTGTTGGGAGGGTGAGATGATAAACAGACGCACAGCACCACTAAGGGATCGGCACATAAATGCTCAAAAAACACTAGCTGTTATTGATGGGGAGCCCCCGCCAGTTCCAGCTAGGCTACTGTCCAATGGCTCGGCTAACCAGGCCCGGGATGGGTACCCAGCAGACTTAGAACCCATGAGCCTCCGCAGAGCACTTTCGTGTGTGCCAGGGAAGAGAAGGTGTGAGGGTGTGCAGCCAGAGATGCAGCAGCTCTTCTGATCCCTCGAGGAGGGACTGGATGTGCCCGGTGGCCACAGGGGGCAGCATGAGCACGGAGCACACACGGCAGAAACGCGAAGAAACGGCCCTCACCGGCCTCCCTACCCCTTGGACACTGGCTCCTGGCTACGGGGTGTTGAAGTTAAGCTGATCAACAACCTTCGCTGTTTAAGATCTGAGCTGTTGCTGTGCTCGCATCCCTCGCAACATAAAACCGGCTCTGACACCACTGGTGGGGGCACAAAGCAAGCCAGGCTTAGGGGAGTGAGGTGGAGTCTGGAATAGACATTTGCTCCAGAATATCTTCAGAGTCAGCCTTCTGGGCCCTCAAATCCCCGCCCTGGCAGCCTCCACCTGGGGACAACTGTAACCTTGGAGCCACCTGGAGAGGCTCGTAAGCATCTCCACTGTGTCCCCAGCGAACAGGCTGTGGCTTGGAACGGAGAGCCCCGTAGCCGCGCGCGCACGTTGCCGGTGTGAGAACTCGGAGCACTGTGACTGTCTGGGGGCATCCGAGCTCCCCCCGGCCCTGGGCACCGGGCGCTGTTGCAGTCCCGGATCCCTCCGTTCCCCAAACACAGCACCTCCTCCTCCCTGGCAAGACCCCTTCCGGGTTGCCATAGCAACCCCAGTTCCAGCCTCTTCCCCCCCCTCCCCAGCAAATCTCTCCAGTTGCTGCAGCCGCCCACTGAGACACAGCCCACAGGCAGCAAGCCCTGAACAGGGTCTTCCCCAAGCTTAGAGACTTCAGAGGCACTCCGCACAGGGGGCAGCGTCCCCAGGGTATGTGGAGGGGCTGCCAGCGGGGAAGGGGGGCTTCAGCACCTGGACAAGCTCTGGAGGTGGGAAAGGTATGGGGTATTCTGGAACACCAGCCATCCAGTCTGGGCAAGAGGAGTGAGTGTGGGGCAGACTAAACATGGACTGAGCCCCAGAGAGCCAGGGTAGCCCCGCTGGGACCAGACTGCCTTTGACGAGAGGAGGCAGGTTCCAGAGCAAGAGTTCATCAGCTGTGGACTCTGAGGCAGAGGGAATGAGTGAGAATACGCCAGTGGTCCAGGGCCTGAGGGAGGGAAATAGCAAGGAGGAGAAAGCCGGACTCCGCAGAACCGGCACCTGACAGGGACGTACTGACTCAGGAGGCCGGGGAGCTGCAACACAGGGCTTGTCGAGAAGCTTAGCAGCGGCATCCACGGGACCCCACCAAAGGGACAGCTCTCATGGGGCCATTCTCTACCCAAGAAATGAAGCCACAGCCAACTGTCTCTCCGTCCAACGCAGACCTGTCAGCCTGGACGCTGAGGCATCCATCTGCCGGGCCCATGGTGGGGGCAGTCGAAGCCAGCGCGGACTAGGGGCCTGCTGAAGTACCAGAGCGATCATAACTTGCATGAAAATGGCCATGGAGTGGATTTTGCACGTGACAGTGGAAGACAGGAATTCCTGCTGGCAGACTCGGAACTGGAGGCTCGGGCACTTGGCTGGTAACAAAGAGCAGGAAGACGGGACATACTGTCATCCCTACACCAGCTGCGGGGACACCAGTAAGCAAGTATGTGCCCAGGAAGGAGGGCTGTGGTCGCCCAGCAGCCATCGGGGCCAGGGGCCACTGGCCATGCCCAGGGAACCCCCGTGTGAGTTCTCCTCCTCATGCTGGACTCAATAGGTCAGCAGTCGCAGTGGGTGGCCATGAGGGAAGACAGCCCAGGGTCCCTAAGCATGACCAACTGAGTGGGGCCCAGGTGACTCCTTTGCTGGCCTCACCTCCCCAGGCACCACACAGTGTGCCTTGTTCCACACACCTCCAGAAACTTCCCCAAAGGCTGCCTGCAGGCGTCCCTGTGCGAGCTATTTCCATGTTGCCTATGATCTGATTCTGTGTATTCAGGCTGGAATGAGCAGACCTCGGGGTGCAGCTCCAAATAGTCCCATGGAAGCGCCCACTTCCCACCACGGAAACTGCAAGGAGCGCTAATGAGGTCCCATCTGGGAAGTGGAAGGACCAGGAGCTAACCTCACCGAAGGAAAACTGAGGCTGGCTTCTTCCGGGGACCAGGCTGGCCACCTGCCCCGATCTGCTCGGCTGCAGGCAGCGGACCTCAGGGGCTGTGACCACATCCCAGGAGAACCAGAAGGAACCCGGCCAAGCCCTCCCCAGGCGAGGCTGAGCAGAGGGAGGGGCTGAGGCTCGTGGTCCCCTGGAACCCCTTGGAGGGGAGAGGAAGAGGAAAGGAAGCACCAGGGCATAAAGTCAGGTTCCAGAGCGAGGAACACAGGCCCCCTCAGTGCCTTGGCAGCGCATCTGTGAAATAGGGCACACAACCACCACCACAGCTCCAAACTCACAAATGAGACACAGGAACACCGTGACACTGGGCAGTGAACGCCTTGCCTCCATCACCACTCGAGAAACCCCAAAGCAGACTCTGCCCAGACCCCCAGCTCTACCCGACTACCCACACGGTCACAGTGTCACCTTCCAAACTGAGTGTGTTCACTCAAAAGCTGCAAGTGACTGGAGTGCTAAGCAGATCAGAGCCATTTCACAGCTACCACGAGAAAAGACCTGGTAACACCTCTTCTGCCAGGTAAATCCCTGAGACCCATCCTCGCTACATCCCTGTCACGTGCCCTAACCATCGACCTTCCCGGAACGAGGCGTCCACCTGGAAGTCTTGAGACTCACCTCCTCACGACCACCCACCCCGTGTGTCAAGGGAGGGGGGGGGTTTACACCACACTGACTAACACCCCCCAGAGACAAGAAGCGTGACCCTGGAAAACACACCCAGAAACTCAGTCCACATCTGTTACAGGGATGCTGGGGTAACACAGTTGCGAGGAGCTGGGTACACGCCAGTCTGGAGGCTGTTGCCACAGCACAGACCTCAAGGGACAATCGGTGTCCTGCTCACTGCACTCTGCCAGCCCTGCTGCGGCCGCTCCGGGCTCCCTCCGGCCTCTGCCTCCTCACCACCGTCTCCTTCCTCCCTCCTCCGCGCACCTCCGCGTCCCCAC
>NC_081565.1:88911684-88979022 GCF_022355385.1 Mustela nigripes | reverse complement strand
GCGCATCCCCCTCCTCACCCCCCCACTGTTGCCCTCCTCTCCGTGGTGAACTTTCTGGGCCTCTGTCATGAACTCTGCTGGACTCCAGGCTTGGTTCTTCCTACAGTTTGGAAATCGCAGTCAAACGGCACCCAGGCCAGCAGGGAAGGCGTTCCTCCAGCCTTGGTGACCCGGCTGCCCCCCCAGCCCTGAGGGCCGCTGACCCTGGCAGCCCCCACAGTGTCCCCAGTTCTGACCTAAGCCTCCTGAGGCTCCCTCTCCTGCTTCCACACTCCTCCCCAAGTCCCGAGCCCCTCCGAGGGGGGTCTCGACCCCTGCAGCAGCCTCAGCGGCCCGGCCCAGCAAGGGGAACAAGGCAAGGTTCCCCAAGCCCCGGGAGAGGTGGCAGCCCCTCTGGAGCCGCTGGGTGGCTGGAGTGGCGAGCACTAGGGACGGGACAGGGGAGAGGCCTGCACGCGGTAGGGGAGGGGCTCCGGGGGGCGACCCAGCCCCGACCCACTCACTGCCGGAGGGGGTCGTAGAAGGGCAGCGCCAGCCAGGCGCCGTGCTGCTCGCGCATGAAGTCCAGCATCTCCTGCTCGCTGCGGTCCGCGGACACGAACACCACCTCCAAGGGCGCGGGGGGCCGCGCCTCGGCCACCAGCTCGGCGTAGAAGCGGCGGAGCAGCGGCGCGAAGTCGCGGCTGGACGCGCACCGGCCCGCGGCGAAGTACAGAGCCACCACCTTGTTCTGCAGCGCAGCCTCGGCCTCCACCCACGCGCCGTCGCGGGTCCGCAGGCGCCGGCCGCCCAGGACGTCCACCATGGCCGAGGTGCGGTGAGGGGCACCCGCGGGAGCGCACAAACTGCCACGCGGGACGGCCCCCTGCCCCGGACGGACGCTTGCACAGGAGGGACACCTGCGCGGGACAGACCCCTGTGGGGGCGGACACCTGCGGCCGGAAGATCCCGGGGGGGGGGGGGGCAGCAGTGCCGTGCGGGGACCTGGGGCCCCACCGGCTCTTCCAGCGGGCCTCGGCCTCCGCCTCTCGCTGGGGCGGGGGCGTGTGCACTGGGGGAAGTAGGGACACTCACAGACACCCGCAACCCAGAAGCCGCGGGGTCTGCAGCAGCTCCTGCCTCCAGGAGGTGGAGCCGCCTGGCCCGCCCCCGCGCTCCGCCCTCCACACCCTCCCGGGATCCCTGCCCGCCCTCCGCCCAGTCCCTCCTCACCCAGTGCCTCCACGCGGCTTCGGCTTCGCAGTCGCCCCTCCCCGAACCGCCCCGGCCCTCCGTCTCTGCTCCCCTCCCCCACTGTCCCTTCTGCGTCCCGATCCCCACGCCTTGCGCACCCCGCACCCCGTGCTCCTGCCCCAAGCATCCCGTTGACTCAAGAAGTGACAGTATTAATGTAGCAGGCACGCTGGGGGCCCTGGGGACCCAGGCAGGAGCAAAGCAATTTCAGCTCCTGCCTGGGCAAGGGCAGGGAAGCGGCAGGTGAAGCGGAGGGTGAAGACATTCTGGCAGGCAGCAGATTTAAGGGGTTTAGTGCCCAAAAACTCAGTGACCAAGATAAGTCACATTCTAGGACAGTACTTTAAAACCTTCAAAATCAATGCAAAAACTTCACCATGCACAGAACATCAAACATGCACATAAGGGCGGGATCCCAGCCCGATGAGGTTCTGTCCGACCCATGCCCCTCCAAGCAGCGCCTGGGTAACTTCTAGGCGACCCGGAGAAAAATGGCTGAGGAGGCCCTTGCACGTGGAGGTCTGACTTTTGTCAAAACTCAGGCAGAATGGAATGCTCCTAAATTCTAAATGTCATCGAGACTATTTGGACCTGTTTGGGCTTTCTTCCTTTTATCTCAACGGTGAAAATAAAGAACATTCCTTTTACTGACACCCTCCTATGGGGGAAATTTCCAGGTATTTGTATGAATACTGCGTCCTGCTGTGGGAGCCTTCCTGAGACCGTGGTGAAGCCTGGGCATTCTCCCAGGGAGGGGCGATCTGGGGGAACACCCCTTCTCCCCCGGGGACCCTCCTGTGGCTGTTCTATGTGTCTGTATGTGTGGAGAGGACTGCCCTCAAGAAGTCCTGTGGCCAGCAAAGGACACCAGTCCAGGGCTCCACCAGTCTTCAAGGGCCCTTCCTGCCACGTGAGCCTGTGTCACTGGCCTAGGACCCCATCCCGCTGGCTACTCCTTAAGGTGGGAGGGGGCTACAGGGCCATGAGAGGCAGGAGGAGGCACAGCCCCCCACCCCCACCCCACCGCTGCTGGAACCCAGTCTCCTACACACCTTCCACCACCTAACTCAGGAACAGCCACACATGGAATCCCAGAACCAGGATTAGGCACCCCTAATCCTAGCTGGGGCGCTTCAGGTCAGTTCACACTGGACCTCCTTCCGGGCATCTGCTAATCAGCTTTACGCCCTAGAAAACCACGGCCAAGTTGGACAGTGCTCCCACTCCTGTTGCTTGTGAACAGCAGCATGAGGGCCTTCTGGGCTCGCTCCACCCCCCCCCCACACACCCGCCAGCGCCCTCTCCCTGCACTCTGCCACCACTCTGAACAGTCTGTGACCTCTATTCTGCCCTGTCACCCAGTCCTCACCCAGACTGAAGCAGTCTCTTCTGCATGTCCTCCCGTCTGATGATCAGACTCTCCTGAGTCCTCCTCTTGCCTGGTGGTTCCCCCGACCCTCCCTGCCCCCTGCCTGTTAAGCCAGTCCTGCAACCTTGAACTGATCAACCTGGCTTACCTTCACCAACAGTCCCCTGCCCTTGGGGTCTCCTCTTAGTGGTTTTCCATCCACGGACCCCACCCTCTCCCTTGGTGGTAAACCCCAAGTCTGCCTGTGTCCAGAGTTGAGCTCAGCTCCTTCCCCACCACAGCAGTACGAAATAAAATCTGCCCAGAGCCTTTAACCAGTATCCAGCTCTGCTTTCCAAACACCTTGGTTGGCTCACAGCCAGGGCATTGCCAACTGACACTGGCTGGCTGGCACATGCGTCATCGAAGCTTCCCGGGGGAGACACTCCAGAATGACCACGGCTCTGCCCTTCTGTGGTCAGCATGCAAGCTCCCCACACTTCTGAATGAGGCTACTCCGCACCACAGACATGTGTCCATGCTACCCATGGTATAGTCTCACTTCCTCTTTCTGAGCGAGCATATGTGGGAAGCCCAGCCAGAGCACCTCTTCTCCACCGTGCCTTTGGATGCTACACCGCAGAGGAACACACGAAGAAAACAGGACCCCAGCCCACTTGACATGAAACGGACTTTTTCTTTTCACTACAAGATGCACATATGATGACTCGTGTATTTCTACCACTGCTTATGAATGCACAAATATTCTCATGGAAACTTTTTCTGCTCTGGTCAGCATAGCAAACAAATTAGACATCCTGGTGTGCAATATTACACCCTGAATTTCCTGGCTTTCAATAGTCACACTGGAGTTATTTATCTTCCCATATTTAAACATTTGTGCCTAGGGAATGATATCATGAGGTCTTCGTGACTCACTTTCAAAATGGTGATTGGCCCCTTGCAGGGAGATGATGCCCAAGTGAGGAAGAGAAGTCTGGCTTTCTCGGTGACCCACTGGGGCCACAGGCAAGTCACCCCCCAGGGCCTGGCTTCCCATGGACACCTTCATGTTTAGACTTGGTCAAAACGGTGGCTTCGGGCTGAGGAAGTGCTCCCTGGCCCCACCAAGGGCTTCCCAGGGATGCTTCAGATGGTTCTAGAAGCACCTGTGTTGCCCCCGCCAATGGTCTGAAGCACAGAGAGAAGGCGGCAGTGTGTGCAGTCCCCTCCGGCTGCCAGAACAAAGCTACACAGACAGGGACAGCAGAACTTGTATCTCCTAGCCCTAGAGGCTGCAAGTCTGAGAGCGAAGTTCTGGGGAGCCCCCTCCTGGCTTCTGGGCGGCCACCTTCTTGGTGTGTCACCACCTGGCAGAGAGAACCCTCCTCCTCTTCTAATAAAGCTACATCCTACCAGCTCGGGACCTTGTTCACGCAAAATTACCTCCTAGAAACCCTATTTCCAGAGACAGCCCCACCAGGCATAAGGGCTTCAGCATGTGGATTTGGGGACAAGGCTCAGCCCACACACAGTGCTTTGGGGGAAGGCACAGCATGACACATCCCTTAGCCTAAATGTTTAAGGGTCCCGTGTGTGAGAGACCCCAGGCTCCAGGGCCCTCGGAACAAGGAGAAATAAGATGTGTGGGCAAAGAGCAGCCCTGTGGGCGTCCTGGCCAACAGTAAAGCCCAGGACAGGGTGACGGTCCTGGCGGTGGAGGTAGTGGGTGAACAAACAGCTTGTTTGCCAGGACGGAAAGGAACTTCCTGTGAGACCAAAGCTCCATGCTGCCCGTGGTATAGTCTCACTTCTTCTCTTGAACGCCCCCCGCCCCCATATCCCGCATCCCGCCAAACTGTCCTCAGAAACATGCCTGGTGAGCTGCGGGGTGCGCCAGGTTGGGGGTGCCCATGCCAAGGGCTGTGGAATCCCGGTTCACACACCTGCCCCCATCTCTGCAGGAGCAGCCTGGCTGACCCTGCATGCAAGGTGTGAGGTCTGGCGACTAGACCGCCCTCCCCCTGGGAGCATGACCACCTCCCCGACCTGTGTCTTCCTGAGGTTGCTTGTCCCATTCTAAGCCACCAGAAATGGCCTCAGGCTGCATCAGTTCCACATTTGGGGCATCTCTCCGTGGCTCTCAGTGGCTCCCAAGCAGGGCCAGCCACAGCAGCTTGTGGGCTGCACAAAATGAAAACTTGGGGCTAGAGAAGGTGCTACCGTACACAAGCTTCTTCCCTTTTTCCATGGCTCTCTTGCCTTGGCCTGTCATGGCATCTTATTGGCTGCTGAATGTCCCGTTGTGCTGGGCACAGGGTGAACATCGACCTTGACTCTGGCCAGGGGGTCCTGCCCGATAACTTGGCCAATGAGCAGCCCCACCACTGTTGGGTTCCTGCCCTGCCAGCTGTTCCCCCACCACTGCGTCCACCCCGAGACACTGCCAGTCTCACACATTCCAAGGTGACCCTCTGCACCGAACACCCTGGTGGTGGGGACAGGAGGCCAGGTGGAGCTAGACACTAGGGACACCAAGAGGATGGAGCATTCTGGAACCCATCCCCAGGAGGCAGCAGGAACTGGGAGGTGGGACCATGCATGAGCCAAGGGCCTGTCAGACTTCACGTACCCAAGACAGGTTCAAAGATAAAATTATGAAGAACCTCAAAATGGTGACTGCAGAGCACTGAGGCCCAAGCTCAAGGTGAGGCCCCCCAGATTGCGGGAGTCCACACCCATGAAACGGCCTTGCTCCCAACTCGGCAACAACCGTATTTCCAAATAATTCTCAGGTTCTGGGGGTCAGGATGCCAACACATCTTTGTTGGAGGGACACAATTCAACGCAAAATAGAAGTGTTGAAGGACAGTTGCTAGAACAGCAGGACTGGAGGGAGACTTCACAGGAAGGCAGGCCCAGAACCCACGTGGTGGGTGGTTGGTTGGCGGTTGGTTGGCTCGAGTGGGGTGGAGAGAGGAAGAGCAAGCATGTCCACCAGCTGCAGCGGCCGCGTGCAGGAGGGCGGATAGAGAGGACAAGAGCACGTGGGTTGTACCAGCTCTCGGAGGGCTGGGCGGCTGGTTTATTCAGGGCTATGTGCCAGGTACCGCGCTAAGTGCTTTACCTGCAGATAAAGACTCGCGAGATGTTGAAGAAACAAAGTAGTGTACATAGCGCCTCTCTGAAAAAAGCAGCTAGGAAACCGGAGATGTGGGCTTTGATTTTATTAAAACAAGAGACTGTGAAGTCTGAAAATACTGGGCTTGGGGAGGTACTGAGGCTTCCTGTTGCTGACCTCTTCCTCCTGCCTGCCGTCCTCCAGGTGTCGGGACAATCCAGACACTTCCTCCCCACGCCTGCCCAGGGAGATGGAAGGCTCTCCTGGAATGGTATTCCTTTCCCTGACCTGAAGGGAATGAGAACCCCTGCCTGATGCTACCGCTCTCCCTGACTCTGAATGCTAAGTGAGGACATGATGCATGGAGCTGCTGCAGCCACCTTGAGGCTGTCAGGAATAGGCCAAGAGAATTTCAGAGACACCTGCCTCATCCTCTGACACTATGAGCCACTGAACCCAAACCAGCATTACCATAACCAGAAGGCTTACAGATAGCTTACAAGAAAAATAAACCTGAATTTAGCAGTGTTCAGAGTATGTTTTGCAGGATACTAGGAGACCCAAGATCCTTTCAGATAGCTTGCAGGTCTAAACTATTTTCTTGAGACCACTACGATGGAATGTGTGTGGACATTCGCTCTGATGGGGCACAGGAAGCAATGGAATAAAGCTGGGACAACCTGAATCAAGCCAGTGGCACTAAACCATCCACTGAGGCCACCATCCATATTCTTTGCCTACATGCGTTCCCTGTGAAAAAGCCTGTTTTACTTAATGTTCATGACAACAGTGTAGGAGTTGGCAGTCTTGCTCACTGTTCTTCAGAAAAACCTAACAGGGCACCGGCAAGCTGCTTCTCCGTGTGGCACAGGACAGGGGTGATCCATGGACACGCAGCACTCCCACCCCCATTTCCCAATGAAACGCTGCACAGCCAGCAGAGGCCACCTGGGAACTGTGTCAGGAAATCACAGGAAGCTTCACTCCACGATGAGGGTTTAGAACCTAGTCCTTAACAGACATTTAGCGGGGGAAGGGGGAGATCAACCATGTGTTTCTGATGCTTGACATCAGGCCCTCCTGACCTAGAGGGATAGACCCCACACCTCCTTTGTGCTTTTTTAACGTCTCTGGTTGTTGTCGCTGTGAGTCCTTCCAGGTCAGGACAGGAGGTGGGGTGACAGGTGAGCAGAGGCAGGCAGGCCCAGGGCTGCACAGAGAACAGTACTCCAGCAGCTCTGCCACTCCGTTGGGAGGCATGCTTCCAGAACGGGACCCGCTGCGCTGACGGGGAGACCAGCCCCCGACGGCAAGACACCTGACGAGGTGGTGGGAACTGGGATTCCATCAGCGAGAGCTCACGGGCGCCATACTGATCGCAGTCCCACACACACGCAGACCAACTTGGAGGCCTCATGGGAGAGCATCTGGCTAATGAGAAAAACCATGAAGTTGCTGGGCCTGTTCATCTTCTCAGTGAGCCCCCAGCACAGAACAATGACACCGGGAGGCCAGAGGGCACCCGCCATTAAGGAAAATGTTCCCGAGTCTTCATGAACAAGGTCAAAGACAAAGGCCAGTGTGTTTCATGGAACATCTTGATCTGAAATATCTCATGACCCAGGAGCTGTGGCGCTGACGTGCCCGTGCATATGCCATTCCTGCTGATTTCTGTAGCTTACCCTGGGGTCTAAGCTTTTACCGCAAAGTAAGAGATTCTGAAAACCACCAAGAAACAATATGCAGCTCAACGAGCTCTCTTAACACAAACACCCCAGCAGCCCCACCCAGGTCACCAAGCAGCTCCAGGGTCTGCAGGGGCCTTCCGGCCTCAGGTCCTGACCACCTGCGGCTCAGGGCTGCTCGCAGAGGTGAGGCGCTCCTCCTAACCCGTCCAGCGTCCTCGTCCCTCTCCCCAGTGGCCACACAAGACAGGAAGGCAGTTACCGCTGGAACAGCCATGATTTCGGGAGTCACGTGCCAGCACATGGCCCTTCGGGGTCTGCTGGGAACAAGGAAGGCCCAGGCCCGTGCAGGGCAGGCGGCCTCACAACTACAGACGCTGGCAGCTTGCGCAGAAAGGTCCTACCCTAGCAGAGCGGCCAGCCAGGTGAAAGGCCACCTACAGGTTGTCTCCAGGCCAGACCCAAGTCCCTACCTGGGGCTCCCGCCTGCTATGTCCATACGGGACGTTGGGAGATGCCCCACGGTCTCCGTCCAAGCCTCTTGATGCAGAGATCCACTCGGATATTCCAACTACACCTGTGGAAAACTGTGCACCTTTTTCCTCTCCAGAGACAAACCGAGCGCAGCCACCTTCAGTTTGTCACGATGAGCCAGCAACTGCTACAAGTGCCCACTAGAGGCAGTGTCCCCATCATGCCGGGGGCACCGCCGGTCACCGCCGGGGGCTGGGGCTGCAGCCTCCCAGCTGAGCAGGTCATAGGCTTGCTCATTTGGAAGCTGCGTCTAACCACAGTCAGCAGGGGCTCTGGGGCGGCTGCAGAGGTCACCCTGCTGAGCAGCCCAGAGAGGATCCACGACACAAAGGAATGCCGGCCATGGGAAAACCCCGGATTCCCACCAGAAAGCAGGCAGGACCTTCCTCCTCCCGCTGGGTCTCTCGCGTCTCTTTCCAGACCAGCCCCCACATAAGCTCACCACACACACTCACACACACATGCATGCACACGAAGCCTCTGCTCTAAGACACGCCATCTGCAGCCGCATCTGCACGGGGAGATCGGCTTCCCTATCGGGATAAAAAGTGTGAAGACACAGGAATCACTGTCCTTGTGCTGCCACTGCATTGTGAAATGGGGCTGTGGCACCAATACAAGTGACCAAGCAGCAGACGTGCTCCCGAACCCTGATTTGGGTTCTGGGAAAGCTGGCCCTCTGGCAGGTGAGGGGTCCTGGGAGGAGGGCCCGCCACTAGGCTGGCTGGAACACCATGAAGAACTTCAGCGGGGGCGGGAGAAGGGCCGTCCCAGCCCCAGGCACCCAGCAGCCCAGTCCACTTCATTTCCGACAGGACTGAAGACTTTCCTGGAAGGGGGAAGGCACTGCTGGGGGCTCATTCTGGGGTCACTAGCCCCGTCCTGCTGATTTTGCAGACACACTCCCCAGATGCCACGATTAGAACAGAACAGAACCCCTGGACCGGACCTCGTATCACCAGAAACAAGAGGTTCCTGAAGGTTCTGTGGTGCCTTTCCTGTCCCTGACGTCAAACCCACGGTTCTCCCCTCATGGACCCAGACAAGGGGCTTATACTTGTCTGCCCTGTGGACGCTCTGCATCTGCCTCTCCTCCTCCAAGAACAGGAGCCCTGTCCAACCAGGCGGGGACACCTCAGTGTGTGTCTCTCAACACACACAGCCACGCCACTCTCACACCCAGTAAATACTCGGTCTTTGACAGCATCAAATGACAAGCCACATTCACATTTCCCAAACGTCCTCTTCTTATACTCTGTCTGCTCAGGTCAGGACCCACAGAAGAGCTGCCCTTAAATACAGACAGTCAGCCCCTGAACTCTGTCCCAATCTATAAAAGCGCCACCCGCCCTCCCCGCCGCTGTCGTCCATGCGATCTAACTACTGAAGCCATGTCAGATGCTTTCTTGGGGGGAGTTTTAGTTTTCTGTCCCTGGTTTCCTAGAAAATGTTGCTTTGAGGCAGATGGTCATGTTTTCTGGTGAGACTACTGTCCAACTGATGCCATGGGGTTTCCTGCCTCAGTTCAGCAGATACCGATGGACGACTGGTGGTCCAGGTGTGGACGCCCCCGTCCCCGTGCACAGCTCCCCACCAGACCTTCCCTAGGTGGTCTTAGCGCACACTGATGACTCTCCTCTCCATCCACGACTTCGTTGTATTGTAAATGGCAGTTTCCTAATTCTACCCCCGATCTGGGTTCACAAACCAGATTTTTCTGTTCTTTAAAAAAAACAAAACAAGGGGCGACTGGGTGGCTCCGTGGGTTAAGCCGCTGCCTTCAGCTCAGGTCATGATCTCAGGGTCCTGGGATCGAGTCCCACATCGGGCTCTCTGCTCAGCAGGGAGCCTGCTTCCCTCTCTCTCTCTGCCTGCCTCTCTGACTACTCTCTCTGTCAAATAAATAAATAAAATCTTTGAAGAAAAAATAAACAAAAAAAAAACTCCCTTTCTCTACAGTGGATTTTGAGATGTACCCCAAGCAGAAATGTCTGGATGAACACCTCTCTCCTCACCGGTTTTTACCATGAGTTGACGCCTGGCAACCTTGGAAGAAAACAGGTCAATTTCATCAAGTTGTAGGATGAACTTGTGGATTTTTATAAATCTGATGTGCTCCAGCCTACTGCAGTCATCTCTCTAGTGCTCAAATTGCCACATCTTCCGCCAGTGGGACCCCATTCAAGTTCACTCCCGTGTCCTTTCAAAGTGCCCCTGTAGTCTTTGTTTTTGGGCACAAGTAGCCTCTCCCGTCTGTTTATTGCCTGAGATACAGAACCAGGGTTTATTTTCTTGGCTTGAATATTGATCAGTTTTCAATCATTACTCTTTCACAGGTGGATTTAAGGCTACATGAATGTCCACTGAAATCGATCGGTTTAAGGCCATCCCATAAATTTTGACGGGCACTTTTTGTTGAAGTCAAAACACGTTGTAATTTTTATTATGGATTCTTCTTTTGCATGTTTGATATTAGGATGATGACTTTCTTATGCTGTGTCAGGCTTCTGTCACTGATTACTAATTCTGTCTCACTCTGGTCGGGGCTGGGGTCTGTGTGCTGTGACCCAAAGGCCTTCCCAGGGCTTGTTTCCATGCCTGACACCTGGCTGGTGTTTGTAACAGCACTGTGTGTGCTCGACAGACAAGGACACACCAGCTAACTCTCCTGGTGCAGGGGTCTAAGCTCACTAATCGTATTATTCAGATTTTCTCTGCCCTATGACTCCTGTCCGACACAGCCCCCAGTTTCTCAGCGAAGCATGACTCATTTTTCTGTTGTTAGCCTCCAAGAGATCCTGTGCCCCCTCTCCTACGTGTTTTGAGGGTGTGTGCTGTCTCTGCATGGTGACATCATTAGACATTCTCTATACTGCTCTTCTTTGGTCACCAAGTCACGAAGGCATGACTTTTATTCTTACTGATGCTTTTTAACTTAAGGAATGCGGTCTGTCTGATGCTTCCACAGCTACACTGTCCATTTCCAGAGAGCTTTGGTCTCTTTTATCCTGTTATTTTAAATTCCTTTGCTTTTAACCTTTTTTGTGATGGTGCTTTGAGTGTTTGTGCTGCAAACAAGAAGGAACCTGGACTTGTGGCTCGAGCCTTAGAACGTCCCACTTCTGAAGGGTGAGGTCCACCACATGCGCGCATGATGATCACCACAAATCGAGACTCATTTCCACCGTCTTTCTGCTTGCCACTCACTGATGAGCTCTGCTCAGCGGTTAGCCAGTGCTTTCAACAGGGGGCCTCTGTGTGACAGGAAGTCCTCCTCCTTCTGCTCTTCTGTAAACGTCCTCTCTTCTCCCTCCTTCTGGAATAATCTGGGCAGGCGAACCGTCAGCTTTTCCTCGCTCTTTCGGTCTTCACCCAGCTGCATTAGGACGCTGGTTGATCGATCTGTTTATGGGGTCTGGGTCTGACTATGCTCACCAGCCCTACAGAATTCTCAGCCACGGATCCCGAGAGGACCACCCCACCCACGCTCTGTGCGCCCACCTTCCGGAACCATCCCTGGACATGTACCTGTCTTCTCGCTCTGGCTCTCCCCCTGGGCACCTGGGGTGGCTGCTCACACCTGTGTCCCACTCTTGGTGTCTCATGGTGTCTCTCTTGGGACTTCCGATTGCTCTCAGCACATCTGTCGGAGATTTTGTCACAGGGACTGTGTCGACTGCCTCCAGAGCCTCATTTCCTCAGCGCAGAGCTGCCCATGGCTTCGGAGCACCTCACTCTGCTACATCACCTGAACACACTTTTCTACAAACTGCTCAGAGCAGCCAGCCCCTGGTTCCTTCTGTCCTCTTGGGAACATTAGCAACCAGCAGGACCATGACGTTCCAGTCCCTGCTCCACATCCTCCCCTTTCTAGCTCGCACCAACACTTCTCCAGGGCAGAGCCAGTCTTGGAAAGTTTGGGGGTGAGGCTGTTCTCTCTGGGGGTCCCGGGGCCCCACATGCGGGCAGAGCTGTTACAGCTGGCGCTCTAGACATTCCCATGCCGGTGCCAGCTTTCCATCACCTCCTCACCCTGCGCTGCTGGCGGAAAGCTCGGCCGGAGCAGCGAGGACACCGGCGACCACCCACGTCAGGCGACGGCCAGCGCCGCCTCTGCCCCGGCCACGGAGGCGGCCACGGGCCACAGGCCACGGCAGTGCAGCTTCTGCCCGGCACGTCCCCTCATCGGAGGGTTCCGAGCAGCGCTCCGCCCGGCATCCCCCACGGGAGCCTGACCCGCCGGACGCTCAGCCGGCCCCCGGGGTCACCCGCGAGTGACGCGAACGGCGACCCGACAGGCGGCCACTGCGGGCCGCAGCGTCTCTCCGGGAAGGCACGCGGGCCGCCAGTCCCGGGTCCAGGCCCCTGTCCCCACGCCCCGACGGCCGCGTTCCGTGTCCCCGCGGGGAGGGAGGCGCGGCGCAGATCCCCGCGGCCTCTTTTCCAAGGTCACCAACCCTCCGAGGTTCCCACGGGCGGCCATCGCGCCCCCCAGGCCCGCGGCGCACGCTCGGCCCCGGCTCTCGGGCGACACCGTCGGGGCCTCGGAGGACGCCTCGGGCCGGGAGACGTGGGCGCGCCTGGCGGAAATGCCACGCCGGGCCCTGCGCTTCCCCGCGGCCGCTTCCACCGCGCCCGGCCCCACGCGCACACGCGCACACGCTCTGACCACGCGCCGCCCGCCCGCGACTCGTCGCCGCCGCCGCGGTTCTTCGGAGCGGCCCGCGCGGCCAGTGTCCGCGGGGTCCGGGTCAGCCGCGCCGGGCGGCGTCGCACTTACCACAGCCGCTCTGCGGGGCTCCCGCCGACACCGCCCGCGCCTCCGCTCCGCCGCCGCGGCTGCTTCTCGTCACAGCGCGCCCCGCACAGCCGCGCACAGCCGCGCACAGCCGCGCACAGCCGCGCACAGCCCCGCACAGCCGCGCACGGCCCCGCACAGCCCCGCCCAGCCGCGCACGGCCCCGCACAGCCCCGCACAGCCCCGCACAGCCGCGCACAGCCCCGCCCAGCCGCGCACAGCCCCGCGCACAGCCGCGCACAGCCCCGCCCAGCCGCGCCCAGCGGCGCACGGCCCCGCACAGCCCCGCACAGCCGCGCACAGCCCCGCACAACTCGCCAGAAGCCCGCGGAACCACGAACGCGCGCGAGCCCGGCTCAGCCTCCAGGGCGCGCTCCGCGCGGTGCTGACAGAGGGTCGGCGGGGCTCGCAGGAAGCCGGCCCGCACCGCCCTCGCCGGTCACGCAGGTCACGCAGCCCCGCCCGAGTCGGCCGGAGATCGCGCCGGGCGGCTCCGCTCCCCGCAGGGCTCCGCTCCCCGCAGGGCTCCGCTCCCCACAGGGCTCCGCTCCCCGCAGGACGCCGCACCTCCGGACCGACCGCCGGTGGAGCGCAGAGCCCGGCGTCGGGCCGCGTCCAGCCCTCGCTCCTCGGCCGCGCCCTCCGCTCCGCAGACGGGGACCGTGCCGGGCCGCGAGCCGGTCGTCGGTGCGGCGGCCTGAGGCCCGATCGCGCAGCCCAGGAGAGGGCGCGGCGCCACCGCACAGGTCCGAGTTCGGGGCCCCACCCGGCGACCCGCTGCACTCCCGCTGAGCGCGACCTCAGGTTCCAAGCTCCGGGGAGTGAAGGGACAAAACCGGGACAAACCCGCAGAGCCAAGGGCTACGCGCCGGCTTCCGTGTTGGTTTCCTCGTTCTCGGCGCTGCGAGACCCGCTCTGGGTCTGCCTTCCTGCCCGCCCACCGCCTCTTCCACGGCGAGCCCCCCCGGGGCCCCCGCTGCAAACTGTGCTGCTAACGGCCGCAAGGGCCCCAGGCAGACAAGTCGGGCTCAGCACGGGCAGGTGCACCTGCCACGGCCACCACAGGCGTCTCCCCCAAGGACCCCGGCCCCCCAGCGACGGGGACATCCCTCCCCCTCCCTGCCTCCCCCAGCCTTGAGCAGGACAATCCACTCGTAAGGACCCCTTCGCCCACTCCCCAGTTCCCACACTCATCATCCTGAAAGGGAAAAACCTTACTTTCTCGAGATTTTAGGCCGGACACGGTTGCCCAGCCTTCATCCTGGGCACAGACGCTGGCCACTCAGCATCAGCATGCCCCTGACCCGGCCCAACTTCCACGGGAACGAGCTTCATCAGTGTCACACACACAAATTCCCAGGCAGCCTTGACTTGGTTCAGACTTCGGGTCTCACGCGGCCACCTTACAACAGCTTCACGCAGGCAGAGCTGATATGCACACCAAGAACAGCCTCCTTCCAGTGAACGTCCACTCAGTAGATTTATCTACCGTCCACCAACACTACAATGCAACCGCAGACACCTCCCGGGCCCACTGGCAGGTAGCCTGCCTTCCTGCTCAGCCCCACAGCCCGAAGTCCACTCTCCGTGTCCTTCACCCTCCTCAGGATGAGGCAGCTATAAAAGGAATCACACACCGTGCTAGTTCCATCTGCTCCCCCCACGCTGTGTCTTGCAGTCCCTCCGGCACAGGCCATGCTGTCCACCCAGGCACACTTCCCTCCGGGGCTCTCACAGACAAGACTCCGACTGGCTTCCAAGTTCCTGCAGACGAGGGCTTCCAGTTCTCACAAGTATCCTCCAGAACCCAAAATCAGATGCCAAGTCTGCATTAACTTCTCAGGCAACCGCGACACGTCCTCCCTGTCTTCACCAGCCTCTCACTGCCTGTCACACGTGGGACGGCAGTGACACTAGAGAGAAGTGGCAGCTCTGTGTGCGCCTGCCTTCCCGCTGAACAGCCTTCCTGAATTCAGTCTCCCGCAGATCTTCTCAGAGCGTCCACTCAGCTCCTTCCTTTTCCACTTGGTTTGTCCTCTTTCTGGTGTTCCTTCTAGATTCCAGACACCAGTCCTTTATCAACGTGCCCTGCAAACGTGGCCCTCAGTCTGTGGTTTCCCTCGCTTTCTCGGCAGAAGCTTATGACGCACACATTAGAACTCTGAAGAAGTCCTACTGAGTCGGCCCTAACTTTTACACACCGGGTTTCAGAGCCCCCACAGGAGACTGCTACCCCAGAGCCATGAAGATTCTCACCTGGGATTTCTTCGGAATGTTACAGTGCTGGCTCTTACCTTCAGGTTTATCCACGCTCCATTCTGAGTTAGTATTTGTATATAGTAAAGGCTCTAAATTCACACTTTTACGTGTCGACATCAAATTCTTCCAGCCTCATGTGCAGAAAGAACCACCTTCTCCCCAGTGAGCTGCCCTTGTGCCTTAGAGAAAAACCCACTGACCGGGTGTACAGGCGATTTCAGGATTCTCCACTGTGTCTGAGACGGATCCTGATACCAGCATCACACCATCTTGGTACGATCTTGCTGCAAATTTATAGTAAGCTCTGAAATGAGGAAGCAGAACTTAACAATTTTCATTTTTCAACATTCTTTTGGCCATTTTATTTATACACACACACACACACAAATATTTTTTTATTATCATTATATTTGGAGTCCTTTCCTATGTCTGTAAAAATTTTAGGAGCAGCCTGCTAATTTCTGCCACAAAACAGGCAGGATTCTAGGAGAGATCGCCACAGACGGAGGAATCCTCCAACCCATGAACGTGTAATTTGCCACGGCTGCGGTGTTCAGTCCCCAGCCTCACTTCTGTTCAGTTTGTTCCCAAGCAGTTTGAGCTTCCCGATGCTGTTATGGATGGAATTAATTTCACTTCAGATAGATCACTACCGTGTTGTCTGCAGAGAAGGGGTTGACTTCTGTATATGGACCTATGGAGCCAACTAACAAATTCGTTAGTTCTCGAGTTTTGTGTGTGTATCCCTTGACATTTTTAACAGAATCGTGTCATCTGCAAATAAAGACGGGTTTATTTCTTCCTCTCCTGTCTGGATGCATACTTTTTTCTCATTTGAGTGCGTTAGTACAATGTTGAGTAGAAGGGAAGAGAGTGGATACCCTTGACATTCCTGATCCTACAAGAACATAGTCATTCTTCCACTGTGTAATGCAACGTCAGCTGTAGATTTCTTTAAAAAAAAAAAAAAAAAAAAGATTTTATTTTTAAGTAATCAATACACCCAGCGTGGGACTCCAGCTTACAACCCTGAGATCAAGAGTCACCTGCTCTCCCCACGGAGTCAGCCAGGCGTCCCAGCTGGGGGTTTCTTACAGAGGCCCTGCTTCAGATTGAGAAACTGTCTTCCTATACCGTGTTTCTAGAGACTTTATTGGAACGAGGTACCACATTTTGACCAGTGACTTGTTTCCTACCTTTGAACGCACCAGTGCCTTGTACCCTTCCACCTAGTAACAGGATGGCGTATGTACACTGCTTTTCTGACACTAAGTCTCATGTGGCTATGCGCCTGAAACCTTCCTAGACAGACACACATCATTATACAGCACCTCACAATTAAGCGGTTTTTCTCTTAAATCAAAGGTTTCTGCAACCCCACACTGGTCAAGTTTATCAGCATCTCCGACAACATTTGCTCACTTCGTATCTAGGCATCACGTTCTGGTGATTCTTGCAGTATTTCAAATTTCTTCATTATTATGTTGCAGTATTTCAAATTTCTTCATTATCATTTTATTTTTTACGGTGATCTGAGATCAGTTAATTAGGACCCCCTTAAAACTCAGGTAATGTTTAGCATTTGTTAGCTGTATTTTTAAATTAAGGTACATACATGTATTTTTAGACACATCACTATTGCACACTTAAGAGACTACGATACAGTGTAGGCAGAACTTCCGTATGTACTGGGAAACCAGAAAATTCATCTAACTTGCTGTATTGTGATGCTACTTTATCAGGGATAGAAACCACAGAATGGTGGAGGAGTGCCTGGGTCACGGATTGTTGAAGATTCTGTATCTCTACTCAGAACTCGGGAAGGATACTGGTCCACAGCATCTCGTGACGTTTCTGTCTGGCTCCGAGCCCACAGCTGGCAGGCAGTCCCCCTCTTCTCTTTTCTGAGGCTGTGAAACACAGGCATGATTTCTTCTGCAAACGTTTGGGGGCATTCACCAGCAAAGCTATCTGGCCCTTGGCTTTATTTTGTTTCAGTTTCGTTACTTGTTTTAAGCCCACTGAAATCTCCCCTTCCTGACTGTCTCAGCTGTTTGTGCCGAAGATCTTCCCACTTCCCTTGAGCGGCCAAGTGTGCTGGCATGAAGCTGTGCACCTATTTCCTTACAACCCTAACGACTTCTGTAAGGTTGGTGGTAACATCCCCTCTCCACTCCTGATAATGGCAATTCGCATCTCTTTTTGTCCTTGGAGCTAAAAGTGCACCAAACTTGTGCATCCTTTCAAAGAACCAGCTACTTACTGGTTTCACTGATTTCTCTCCATTGTCTTTGCTTCCTATTTCAATGATCTCCATACTAATCTTTATTCTTTCCTTCTGTTTGCTTTGGATTTATTTTGCTCCTCTTTCTCCAGTGTTTTTAAAGTAGAATCTAGGACAATGGATTTGAAATCTTTTCCATATTTACAGCTGTAAGTTTCCCTGTGAGCATGGTCACCTGCTCCTCATAAATTCTGCTGTGCTGTGTTGTGATTAACGCTTACTAGGACGTCATATTCAGTTTACAAACACCCAGAAGGCATTCATGAAGGCCAGCAGCAGACCACGGCCACCTGGCTGAAGTCATGGGGACAGCCCACAGCCTGACTCGAGATGGCGAAACACAGGAATGCCAACATGCCGATAATCTGAGCAACCACAGAAAGCATTCACAGAACTCCAAACACAGCTTTCCATTTCAGGAGTTCCAACATCCTTTAAGAGTAAGGTTCTTGAACTAATGCAAAACATAACTGGGAGGGTTAAAACAGTCGGAACAGGGTCATTCGAAACATTTTCCCATCATCCCAGTGTCGAGCTCTGCAAATACTAACAAAGAGGAACACCCATGACTTCTCTGGAGCCCTGAGCCCCTAGACGGCAAGTCTCCGACATGAGTGCCTATCACGTTACTCTGGTTTGGGGAGTTTTCTTAGACTGCAGTTTCCTGAGCCCCAGACTCAGGGAAGCCCAAGACTCCGCATTTCCACTACACCTCGCAGAGACCTCGCCACATCCTGAGGCTCCCTCACAGTGCACTCGGGAACACGAGTCCAAGGTGCACTGGCATCTCGTTCTTACCGCCAGTCCCAAAGACGTCCACTTGGGATGGCGAGCAGCACCTGTGTGCAGTGAATTCCTCTCTCGGCTCTCGGACCCGTGTGCCACAGAGTCATGTTGGACACCAAAGGAAAAGCACACAAAAGCCACGTTTTAGAGACAGAGGTAGCAACAGAGTTTTCCAGAAGGTCTGGTGATGACCATTGTCAGCAGCCTTTGTAAAAAGTACATTAAGTGGTGACAGCATGACGATGACGAAGGTATGAAGACTGAGGCCCACCTGTGAAAGGCAACAGTCCCATCCCTGGGCTCGCTGCCGCCACACGTGGCGCAGCTCAGGCACCGGCTCCAACATGAAGCCCGGGGCCCACCGGCCACACGCTCTGCAAGCTCTGGTCAGGCAGGGAGACCCGCAGTGGCTCCCCAGGCACCACTCAGAAAGAAGCTCCACGTCACACGGTGGACCTGCTCCCAGGTACCACGGCGAGTCCCACCTGCACACACCAGTGTGCAGCAGCCACAGGCCCGGATGGCCACAGCCCGAGGGGGGCAATCCAGCAGGGCCACCTGGGGCTGGGGTTTGGTACGTCTGTGACGCCCTTTCCTCATAGGCCCCAACTGCCCACAGCAGGGCCGTCGTGGAGAGAGTATCTACACGACCTGTCTGGGCACAGGAACCAGTTCGGTCATCGTCCTCCCTCCGCCAAGGGGCCCGAGGGGAAGCCAGACGGCTGGGGCCGGGGCCGAGGATTGTCCAGCTTGTCTCTGTGCCCCCTGCTGACCACACAGCCACCGTCACCAGGAACTACACTCACACTGGCCACCAGGCCACAGCACAGACTTCAAGGAGGTGGTCCCAGGAGACAGCACCAACCTTCAGGTGGCCTGGGATACCAGTCACATGTCATGGAAAGGCTCGCCGGAGGACAGGCACTTCCAGACTCTTGGCTGAACACTCTGCTTTGCAGGAATGCCCACACACTCAAGGCTGGCGGGCAGCCGACCGGAGCAGGGAGCACAGAAGATGGGCTCCCCGGGGACCCCCAACACACCTGCTCTGAGCAATCCTTCTGAGGTCCACAGGCACTGCTTGGACGATGGTCCTTCTTCCAGCAAAGCACTTCCATGTGTGTCCCTGCGGGAGGATTTTCTTCTCTGGTCACTCAAACCCAGAACGGTTTCGGAAGTATGCTCTGGACAATACTTCCCAGTGACCTAGGTTGTAACCATCTGAAAACATCCATGAGGCAAGACTCTTACAGTTTTGCAAAACCATAAAGAACAAATAAATCAAGCACAAAATTATGTTACTGTGATCCTTAAAAAGGATCCCTAACTAAAGGCATAATTTCACTATACAGACATTACAGGTTTCACCAAGTACAAAGGGGTTTTCAGGTGTTTAGTTATAAAAGGAACTTCATTTTCTTAGAAAAATTAACAACTGGTCTCAAACTAAAGCAGCTGATTATAAGAGCCTCTCAAATCAATTCTGGAGAATTTCCAATTTACCTTCAGTTCAGTGATGTATCAGCATTTGAACAATTTTGTAAAACCCAGCAGTCTTTCCACAGTAGAAGGAAAACATTGAAGCGCAAGTGCCTTGGCTTTCTAAAGTCCTATTTTAAGTTTCTTTCATTTAAACTTTTTGAAATCCACCAAACGGAACAATATCCCCATGAGAAAGGGAAGGCTGGTCTTTTTTCCAAAGGAAGCAGAGGTAACCATATGGAGGGAAATTCAGGAGCTGCTGCCAGGATGGGCGAAGCCACGTCCAGCCCTTCACCCCACGGCCTGCGTGGCAACTAGAACGTGAAAACACGAGACACACAATTCCAGAACACCTACATTAACTAGGACAAGGGTTTCGGGCCTTTCTGCTGCTCCCGGGAAATGAGGTGACAGCTCTCTCCAAGATCCATGCCGAAGCCGCCAGGGTGCACATGCTCTGCCCGGCGGCCCCGCGGACTCCACGGCCCTGACGCTCGGTGGCGGCTGGACAACTGGGAACGATGCCAACGGAGGACAGGCTGCAATCTGCGTTCTACCGCGTCGCACACGGCTCTCTGGTTTCACAGAGAAGTAAAATGTCTATGTGGCAGTGCTCACCGGCCAGCGCCCAGGCGTAACTGGCGTGAGGCCACCTGCTGAAAGGTGAGCACCAACAGCATGACGGCTGTATACACACCACGGATGGCCACTTACCAAGCCACTGTCGTAAACGCCACTTATCTCTCCTAAGTGCTTTAAAGAAACGGGAAACATGTTATTCTAGAAAAACAAATTTATAAGTTTAGAGAGTTTAAAGCAAATCCTGCGAGCACAGACACAGAGACGTTTCCAGAAATGGAGACCGGACACCAAAGCCTGCCACGCTGGTTTTCTTGGGTCTGGCAACCCTGCTCCCCCGGAATCTACCTGCCACACAGCACAGCTCCTGCAGTCCCCAGATCACAGCCACTGTGTAACCACACCAACCGGTGACCACGAAGCTGAGGAGGGTTTCCTGGATGACCTGCCTCTCGGAGGTCAGTGCTCTGAGGAGGGGCCACATCGCACGCATGTGTGTTATCTGCAATCTTGCACGGCACCACTGAAAAGCTCACGACTGAAGGATGGAGAACTTCAAGAACAAATATCCCCAGTTTTGTTCCAGGTGCCAGGGAGCTTGTGAAAGTGTTCGTGTACACCCACAGTTACCAAACAGACTGGAAGCGTACGTGCTCTGAAGAACACCTCCGCGTGTGGCAGCCGCAGGTTCTGACCTAAAACCTGCTTTTTAACTAACAACTGATCAGGCCACCAGCGGATGCGGAGGCCTCCAGCACCATGTCTCATGAAAGCAGCATGGCATTCCGGGCCCTGTGACAATGTGAAAACACACGAAAGACTCGTGTGTGCACCTTTATGCACGAAGACTGGGTCACGCTCTCCTCAGTCAGGATCAAACAGACTGAGCAACAGCTCGCCAACACCTCTACAATCTTTATGGCAACGATGTATGTGGACCCTAGTGTTCAGGAGAAGGACCCACGAGAACCTTCCTGCCGATGTCCCAGGATGCAGGACACGGGAGCTGAAGTCAGGCACGGGGAGCAGGACCCGCAGGACCACACCACCCTGTCAGGCAGGCCCTGCGCATCGTGCCGTGCGGCCTCTGCGCCAGGCTTAGGTCTGCACCATGCTGGACACAGGCGGGACTGCAGGGAGCCGGGCAGGGCTCTCCCGGTGCACAGCGAGAGCAGGGTCAAGCTGATCTGCCCGCGAGCGCCGGGGGAAGCAGCAGCCGCACCTAGAATTCTGCCACTTCACACTTTCCAGTGCATGAAACTTTACCCGCCCCTTTCATACCAGAACAGCACCTTTGTCACCACCTTAAAAATAGTCCGTCAAAAATAATGCCCGGCCAGTACGATTTCTTTGCCAGAGTTAACAGTAAGCAAGCCCTCCTAACTTTTAACATGGGCTGTGGGCTGCATGTGTCCCCCAGATTATGCCCCCACCTCAGAATGGGACTGCATTCAGAGAAAGGGCCTCTGAGGAGGTTACTAAGGTTAAATGAAATTGTACAGGAGGAACCTCACCCAATGCAGCTGCATCCTTAGAGGCAGAGATCGGGACACAACTACACGCAGCGGGACAACCGCGTGAGGACACAAGGAGCACAGCCATCTAGACGGCAGGGAGAGGCCTTGGGGGACGCCAGCCCTGCCCTGTCTGCACACCGCCCTCCAGCCTCCAGCACCGGGAGAGCAGCTGCTGCGTGAACAACCCCATCCCGTCCTGTGTTTGCTGCTGCTGCAACGCAACCTCACACGTGTCGCATGCAGAGCTGCTTGCACAAACACGCCCTCGGTGGCTTCCCACAGGCCTCATCAGTCAGAAAACGACCCTTGGTGAAAACTGCAATTACGAAGTAACACAGAAAGAGGGCTGGTGAGGACACATCCGTTTTGTGAACATATGAGAGTCCAGCAGACGGACCTCGGGTAACAGGGGCCGGGCCCCCGAGTGAGGACGTGACCCTCCCCTCCGGCTGCAGGATGATGCAGACTGTTGGCTCTGTCCCCTCAGACGCAGTTCTCAGCGCCCGACTGCTTCCCCGCAGGGCCATTCTGGAGAGGACACACCCGACCTTAGCCCAAGCAACATTCTGCTAATAAGGTCCCCACTGCCTGCCACACGCACTTACACAGCCGGAGGGACAAAGTCAAGGTAAAGCTCTAACGCTACTTTGGCCAACGGACCCCAAAGTCCACACAGACTCCGGAATTTCAATCTGAAGTCGCCAGCTCTAGGTCAGCACCACAGTCTGTCGGTCCTGCTCAGGCGGCATCTGCTGCAGCACCGAGTCAGAGTCTCGAAGTTACACGCACGCAATCCTAGGAAAGGTCCTGGGTAGTTCCCTGAACACCCAAGCCCGGAGCGTGGCGGTTTGACGTGCAGGGACGCGCCCACACAGCAGACAGTAGCCCACTCACCCAACACCAACAGCCAGCGCCGAAATGAAAGGCCAGCCAGGGCCCGCATGTCAGTGTCGCAGTCGCCTGGGCTGGCTGGGGTCAACATGCCCCCCGGCCCAGCATCCTCAAGAAAGAACTATGCAGGAAGAATGCAGGGTCATTTTTAGGCAGAGCGATGTGCACACAATAACCCTAAAGTCGTCCGCCACAGGCTCACGGAGCTGAAGGACTTTGCGGCACAGACAGAAACTGAGAACACCCGCAGAAAAACGCAAAGACTCCCCTAGTTCTCTGGGGCTCGGCGGCCTAAGTGCCTCTAGCCCCAGGGCAGAGGACGAACCAGCTGCTAGACATCAGGAGGGAGACCGTATACTGGGGGCGTAAGGAGACAGGTTTACAGTTCCCCCAGTCCCGGGGCGGAAATGCCCGTGTCCTCCGTGTAACTGGAAGCTAAGACAACACACATTTTGCCAGCGACTTGCGATGGAAGGTTACGCTGGGCAGTGGGCTCTCCAGACCGCACCAAGGCCACTGTCATCCTGGACCCCACATGCCCCCACACCTCCCTCAGGGGCGCCACGGATGAAAGCTGCGCCTCCCGCGACCAGGGGTCCACGTGACGACAGCCAAGGGCTGCGCGACACCTGCCACCCTCGACGCACCACTAGCACTGTGGCCATGCCAACGAGGATCAAACAGGCAGGCCCACTCACCATTCTCCAAGCAGGGACCACTCCCAACAGACCCAGTCACCCGCCTACAGACAGCGGCCAGTGACCGCCAATCCTCCCACGAAACCTGCTGTCGGTTCCAGGGAACACGCTTCAATTTTTTTTTATAAAAAACAAATAAAAAATTACCCACGAAGACACAGCACAGAACACGCACCTGTCAACGGTGTGACCTTCCTCGTCCCGCCACCAGGCGATGGAGATCTTCCCCCACACGCTCGCTGGCGGTACTCAAGTACAGAGCGTTAGACAGTATGTAAAGGAAAGGTAGATATGAAAATAAAAAATACACATTATTTAATTCTATTTAAAATAATAAAGTTTAAAATTTTATGATAAATTTTCTCCTTATAAGGAATCCACAAACTTGAGTATTCTGACTCCTGCTCACTGCCCCTCTCCCCTTGGACAACCGAGTGTTACCACACGCAAGAAGCTGGAACTCCTTCCACTTCCGCTCACATCGGATGGTTCACATGCGGTAGAGAGAGTAAAGGTTACTTAAAATGCTAAAGTCAAACTTTAAAAATGTTTCCAGAAGCAGGTTTAACACATCACATTTTGCTCATGAGCACAAAATTTACAGTCAGAAGTTGCACATAAAGGGTTTATTTTAAATGTTTTAAGGATAGGATAGAGTTACATCATAATTATAAAAATTACTTACAGAATTAACAGATTTATATTGTTTATACTTCTAAATGCAGAGAACAGGGAACTGTCTACACATCGTATAAAATAAAATTAAAAATGAATTCAAGCCTGAAAGATGAGGTCATTTACCTAATTATCAGGTGCGAACACGAGGACCTCTGAACTATGCACATCCGCTCACACCGCACTAATGGTGGAAATACAAAAAGCGCAGCATTTCCAAGGAACCACAGACATTTCAACCATAATTATTTTGTTATAATAATTGTTCCTGTTTTGTCTTTGGAGAACTTTCTTTTTTCTTTTTTTCTTTTTTTAAGACAATCTGCTTGCACATGTTTTCAGGCACTACAATTTGTGACAATCCGAACAGTCTTCTAATGGGTCCACAGGGTTCAGAGATTTGAGCCCAATGCACTGCGGGGTTTGGCACGTAAAACAAGAATAGGAATGAACTCTGGCTGAGAGGTGACTGGGCGCTTCGAGAATGCACAGTCCCTTCAAATGCTGCACGACAGACAGAGCTGGGAAATCACCTTCTGCTGGCGCTGGCTCGCCAGTGCATTCTCATCCTACGACCACTACAACGGCACAGGAAGCAAATATACAGAAAACAGAAAACAAAATCAAAACAAAGATAGAAAACAAAAAACCTAAATATCTTCCACATGCAAGTTCAGTTAGTTACATTGAACATTCTACTTAGAATAGAGCATGCAAAAAAGGATGGTCTGCGTTTAAGGTTCTCCTCGGAAGCTTCACGTGGCAGCCGGACGTCACACGCACACGACACGGGAACACGATAGCAGGTCAGTGAGGAAGGCCGGGACATTTTATACAGGTTCCGGGCTTGTGCGGTCACAAGTCCCATGATAATTTTGGAAACTCATGTCAGGCTCCTACAACCAGGAACCAACATTCTGATACCAGGAAAAGGCAAGCAATGCATGCAGATCTGAAACGTGAGCCTAGAACGAAGCCTGAAGTACCGGGCGAGGGAGTGGAATCAGTCACCGCGCAAGTGTGGGTTAAGCCACCAAAAGAAAAGAGAATTTGGGGGGGGGGGGCAGGAAAACAACAGAAAACCCCTTCCCCTTCCTTCCGCCCTCAAGGCAGCAAATGGAAATGATGAAACTAACGGTGATCATCATGTGTCACGTTCATCGGGAGAGTGGCAGACCATGTAGTATCGAAGGTGCTAAAGGTACTCGCAGGAAAACCATGATGTGAGTTGTCAAGTGACGCTGGGAAGGTTGCCACTGACCCAGCCCTCAGGATACTCCAAAGAACACTGGTTTTCAGTCCAAAGTCACTGTACCATGTTCGTACAGTGCACACACCGGACGCCCTACTCTCGGGGCACACGTGTCTACCTGTGCTCGGGGAGCAGACTCAGCCTGGAGACTGGCATGCAGGGACTCCTGACCAGAGCCACTGGGAAAGAGGTGATGGACAGTCGTGCAGCACGACCCCTGCTGAAGCCAGAGAAGTGTGAGACCAGGCAGGCACCGCAGGGAGAGGCGCAGAGGCAGACAAGCTCCCCTCCGCGGCCCGAGGGGAGGCACTGCATTCTAGAGCGCGGGGGTCACTGTCCAACAGCATGACAACGCACAGCCTTCCAAAGGCAAAGCAGGCACCGCGTGGACCGCGCACAGTAAGGCCACCAACAACAGAACCTCCAGTACTGAGAACAGCCGTGACAGAGGCCGCACGGACTGCTGGTAGTCAGCTGGCAACACGTGCATTCAGCCTTCTGCCCGACCCTCAGGTAAGCTCTCCAACCTCCACAAGACACTGCATTCCGTGCGGCCTCTCTCCTGGCTTTCAAACTGGCAGGGCTCATCTGAAACAACGTGACAGATGATGACCATGTCGCTGCCACCCAACCACTTCTGTGATTCTACTTCGGTCAAAACCACCTTGCAGGAACAAGCCACGAAAGGGCTGTGAGGCTGAGGGCCACAGTCACACCCACAGGCTAGCACGATGACAGGAGAGTCCCCGTCAGCAGAACACCGGGAGCCAAGCGCGCTCAGCACCACAGAAAGTGTCGGGGACCCAGGCCATGACATGTCTACATACTCTCTGTGGGGAAAAGCTGGGGGAAGCCTTCTGACCACAACCACGTATCAGTAAGAACAGTAATAAAAATAAAAGTGTCCCAGAGAACTTGTCAGAAGGCCACAACACCACTCTCCAACTTGTATGTCTCGGATCAAAGCACTAGGTTCCGCCAGGAACTTACCACATGCACACAAACCACTGGCGCGCTGTTGCCTCTCAAATCACGTACTAGAATCCAGACTGCTGATCGTACAGACTAACAGACCAGGTTGTGCCGTACAAAGCACCACGGCATCACACCGTGTGGACCAAGTACCTGGGCTTTGCTTTAAAACAAAAAAAGTATTTATGATAAAAAATGTAAACAAAATTCTACAAAGCTTAGAAATTAAAGGCAGCTTTTTACCCAGCTTTCTGTTTTGTTAAATTCTAATGTGGGTCCAGCAACTGTTCACAAATGATTCCTATTCGGACTCATGGTTTAAAGCCTCCAGACTGAAAAAGGTGTCTGAACTTCTGACTTCCAAAACACGCTGAACGTCTCTGTGTCTCCTGTGCCCACATTTACTTTTAAGTAAACAGCAGTAATATACGAAATCAGACTGACTGAGGACAAGCACTCCTGTTAAACTGGAGAATATTACTGAACCCCCGCCCCAATCCACAAGGAAAGGACTGCCAAGGAAGCGTGTGGGTGTGTGTGGGTGTGTGTGTGTGTGTGGGTGTGTGTGTGTGTGTGTGTGTGTGGCGCGTATGGACACACACGGATGCGGACAGGGAGAGAGAGGTCCATACACGTCTCGACGAAGAAGGCAGTACCGACAGCGCCAGACCATGCTCGCAGCGTGGCAGCAGGTGGGAAGAAGTACGGTGCTGGGGGGTGGGGCGGTCCAGTCCAGTTTACACGACCGCGGTGCTATCTTAACTTCACCAAACTTGCCTGTAACTCCCCTCCAGACACGCAGACTTCTCGTAAGAGGAAGGAGTTCTTACACAAAATGCTCTGTGTTCACATCAATCTGTACTATTCAGAACAAACCGGTTCTGCTGGCAGAGATTGTGGGTTCGCAGGGACATTTAAGCTTTCATTAAACTGGAAAGCAATCAAGTCTTTATGTCTACAAATTATACATTTAATAGTTCCACAAATTTGGCCAAGTCCATGATGACATCTAGGATGTTTTCACCAAATCGTAGACGTAAATATGGAAATCGTCATCGAACTTGATGAAGTAGACCGACGGTTTGGCCTCCACCTGGTGAATGACCATGCCAGTCCTCTTGGAGCCGTCCTCTTTGGCGTACTCTACCTGCTTGCCCACCAGGCTGTCCACAACTTCTCCCGGCTCCCGTTCTGCTGGAGGAGAATCGTCTGCGTGGAAGATGGCGGAAGAAAGAATTCAAAGTCAATTTTTACGTAAGTACCAACTCACGTATCTATTTCAATAACAGTGTTTAAAACGTAACATCCGGATTCATCCTAATTATCTAGAGCAAGAGTCGGCCCACTTCTTCAAGGGCCAGAGGTTTGAGGACATAGGTCTCTGCACCCACCAACTGCTCGGCCCTGTGGGTCCTGTGAGAGTAGCTGCGAGGGGCACAGAACCGAAAAGTGTGCCAATAAAACTTTATTTACAAAAACAGTGTGCTGTTCTCCACCCCCTCAGGATGTAGACGTGTCAAGAATTTTGAAAAATCATAATCAGAAATCCCTGTGGCTTCTATTTAATTACAGCTGAGACTGGCTGAGGGGGTGAGGCAAGGAACGGCCGGAGAAAAGCCTGGATGCACAGAACTTCTCAAAAGCCACAGTGACCCTGAAACAGGCCTTCAAGACACACAACACCTCCTAGGACACGGAGCGTATGCCACTCTCGTCAACACTCTGCTGCTGAAATGAACTGGGACTCCTCAAAGCTTCTTCCTCCCCAGGTTCGCTGCATCTCATTGCTGGTCTTCCTACCCGAGCTCTCGGGTAAGATTTCCCAGGCTCTGGAGATAGGTGCTGAGCGAACCCCTGCCCAGACTAATCAGGACGGGACCTCCAGGACAGCACTGGTCCACAGCAAAGCCCGTGTGCTGGGAATCCTGCCCTGAGCCAGCAGGGCTATGCGGTGTTCTCAGAGCACAGAAACCAGAGCAAACCTCCAGCAGCAAAGACCCAAAGGGCAGGGGATGGAGCCGGGAGGCTACCACCCTCTCTCCAGAAACCCCTGCAGGTCCTGCGTGGGGCGAGCCATTTTGCAAGGAGCAAGAGAGGGCTTCCAGATGCCCTCGGGGGGTGCTGCACCCCACGCTTACCCCAGGCTGCCTGTGCTCTCGCTGCTGGCACATCGCCCCCACCCCAGCCTCACACACAGCCGGCTGCAGTCCCGAGCACGTCTGTCCTTCAACTGCGGACACAGCCCTACCAGGCTAGTCTGACCGCTGGTGCTGACATCACGCACGATGCCAGCCACAAGCCCGCGTCCAGCGGTCATCAGTTCCTCTGAGCAGGAAAGTGATGCCGAACCCAAAGCTCCAGTCCTCTCTTCAAAACTGCTCTTTCCTCAGCAGCGGCGCCAGCCCCCCACGCCCTCGGGGTGCTGCACGCTTACAGAGCATTCCAAAGCCACGACAGCCGGGCCTCTCTGGCGACTGAGCCAAGATGCCAGAGCCTCACACGAAGGCCGCTGCAAGCGCCCGGCTCCAGGACATCACTGGTGGCAGCTGCACTTTCACACTCGCAAAACCAGCTGGCAAGCAGGGGAGGAGGCTGAGCGGCTGAGGAAGGGGTAATGGGAGGCCAAGGGGGGCCAAGCGGAGCCCGAGCAGGGGCTAAGGAGGGGCTAAAGGGGGCCAAGGGGGCACTGGGAGACTCTGCGGACAGCCCAGATGGCCCAAATGCCCCTACGCTTTCACGCAGCAAAGCAACAGTTCTTACTGTGGCTCTTTCTCTACAAAAAAGTTAAAAATCAGGGGCACCTGGGTGGCTCAATGGGTTAAAGCCTCTGCCTTCGGCTCAGGTCATGATCTCAGGGTCCTGGGATCGAGCCCCGCATCGGGCTCTCTGCTCAGTGGGGAGCCTGCTTCCTCCTGTTTCTCTGCCTGCCTCTCTGCCTACTTGTGATCTCTCTCTGTCAAATAAGTAAAATCTTAAAAAAAAAAAAAAAGCTAAAGATCAACTTCATACGAACAACACTCCTGATAATTAAATTCCTGCCCATAAATCATCCCTGTACAGATTTAGAATGAAAGTATACAGAGCCAAGGACAAAGAAGGTGGAGAGTCAGGGCTGAAGAGCACCTGGCAAGCAGGTTCACGGACTTGTCGACAGAAGAACCTGTACAGGCCCAGGGAACCCTGTGCTGGAGGAAAGCAATGGAGTAGTTTGAAAAAGAACAGGTTTACCCCAAAATGAAACTAGGAAAATAATTCCACTCACAACCACATCAAAAAGAGCAAAGTAGGGATGTGTGGGTGGCTCAGTCGGTTAAGCCACTGCCTTCAGCTCAGGTCATGATCCCAGGGTCCTGGGATCCTTGTTCAGCCTGCTTCTCTCTCTGCCTCTGCCTGCAGCTCTGCCTGCTTGTGTTTGCTCTCCCTCTCTCTCTCGATCTGACAAATCAATAAATAAAATCTAAAAAAAAAAAAAAAAAAAAAAAGAGCAAAGTATTTAGGAATAAACTTAACAAAGTGTAAAACTAATACTCTGCAAACTACAAGAGACTACTGATGAAGATCTTTAGTTCTCAATAAATGGGAAACTATCCCGGGCTCCTGGGTCAGAAGGCTTCACAGCGTCAAGGCGATCAGAGATTCAAGACAATCTCCATCAGAATCCCAGCTGACTTCCTTGCAGAAACTGACAAACGGATTCCAAAACTCAGAACACTGTCAGGGACCCAGAAGAGTCAAAACAATTCTGAGAGAGAAAAAGTAGGACTCGGCACCTCTCAATGTCAAAACTTACTTGAGAGCCACATGACTGAGAATGGCACGTGCCCCAGCAGACAGGAGCACAGCCGTCCATCTGCAGCCAGCTCCCTTTCACCGCTGGCACCGAAACCAGCCGGCAGGGAAGAAAAGTCTTTCCACAACATGGTGCTCAGGCAACATGCACAAGAACGAAGGGGTGCCCTTCCACCACATCATAAAAATGAACTCAACATGTACTGAAGATCTAAATGTAAGAGCAAGACCTGTAGAACTTGCCAAAGAAACCAAAAGGGTAAATCGTCATGATTTACCAGAAGCATGAGCTCCGAAAGAAAACACTGGACTTCATCACAATTAAAAACTTCTGTGCTTCAACAAGCACCAAGAAAGCGAACAGAAACCCACAGAATAAAACAAAGTGCCTGCAAATCCTACATGGGTCCAGAGACCCCCATCAAGATCCAGACTCTGACGCCGCAACAGAACAGGGGCCCAACTGGGAAACAGGCAGAGGACACCAACAGACTTCTCTCCGAAAAAAACACCAAAAAACGGGGACACTGTCTGGGTGGCTCAGTCGGTGAAGCATCTGCCTTTGGCTCGGATTGTGATCTCAGGGTCCTGGGGTTGAGCCCCACGTCAGGCTCCCTGCTCAGTGGGGAGCCTGCTTCTCCCTCTGTGTTCTCTCTCTCCTTCTCAAATAGATAAATAAAATCTAAAAAAAGAAAGAAAGAAAAAAAGACACAGAAACGGCCAATCACACACAAAAGGATGCCTGACATCTCGAGTGCTCAGGGAAATGTAAACCAAGACCATGACAAGGCAGCATGTCGCAACCACAAGGACACAGTGAAAACATCAGTTATCAGGCTGTGTGTGCATCAGAGCCCTCACACGCAGCTGATGTGCGCGGAGAAGGGTGCAACGGGTGCCCAGGTGATTCAACAGTGACCACAGAACCATCAATCCCACTCCTCGGTATGCACCCAAGAGAACTGAAAACATGTGCTCAGACACCCGCAACCCAAGGGCTGGCCGCAGCATCCTTCCCCATCGGCAAGAGGTGGACACGCCACACGCTCCCCCGCGACGGATGACACGCGTGCGCGCAGGGCCGCTGTATGTGGCGTGTAAAGAGATGAAGCACGGACACTCGTCACAACATGACGAGCCTTGAAAACCCTGAGCTGAGTAAGGACACCACATACACGGGCCCACCATTCTCGTCCACGTGCAAATCCGCAGCCTGAAACAGTGCAACTGCACGGAAAACACGTACCCTTGGCAAATGGTGCGAAGTTTCACAAGGCATGCTTGGTGCATGGTGAAAAGAATGATCACTCAACCGCAGTAATCCAAATAAAGAAGATGCAACTACAAAACGGCTCATCAAACATCTCGTTCTAACCGTCAAGTTCCTCTGGAATCAACAGAACAAAGGCTGTCGACGCACTTACTAGAATCAGGCATAATGCGAAGGTCGCCTTCTTTATAATCATCTAAAAGCTGGTACATGTACAAGACGGGGTCCTTCTCGTAGGTGATGTAGAACCACGTGTTCATGATGGGGGCGCGTGCCAGGACCATCCCCCTCCACTCGTCCTTGGAGCCGTCCTCCGTCTCAAACATGTGCTCCACCGCCTTGCCGATCATCGTGTCGGCCAGGTGCGCGTCGCTGATCCGGGAGGTCGCTGGGGACGAGAAGCAAACAACGGCTCGCACGGGGTTTTAAGAGACACACGCCTCGAAGGCTGAGCTCACGCGAGGGGGAGGCTGGAAGGACTGACCACACCAGCGGCCCCGGGGCCCCCGGCAGGCCTCAGGGGCCACACGATGCCAAACCCCGCGGGCCCCAGACTACAGGATCCCACGAGAACCTGCCATTCTTCTGTGCGCTTTGCTCAACTCCTGCCCGTGGTACTGTGTCTAAATTGGAGATTCCCCGGTTTGCTGGAGGCACAGCGTGCTCTCTGGTACTAACAGTCACTTTCCATGTTGCGGGAAGGACAGCCCGAGGGCAGAAACGCTGAACAGGGGCGTCCCGCGCAGCCTCACTCACCTTCCCTCTACGAACACCTACGTCATCACGGGCCAGGGCTGAAAACTAAGAAATGCACTCGTGCCAGGCCCGAGAGGTCAGCCTCGCTTCCACTGTGTTTTCGACAGTGGTGGTCACGGAGCCGGAGCCCCGGACGAAACGCCCAGCGCTTCCGCTGCGTCATGTGAAGAACCAACTGCTTCCCTGGGCCTGCCGCCCCCTCCTTGTCTGTCCCTGCCCCCACAGGCCTCTCCCTCTCCCCACCGGGCTCCCCCGTCTGCGGGACCAGGAGCCCCTGTCGCCTGCTCCCACTGCGTCCCCCAGTGACATCCGCCACCACGTGCTGACACCGTGATGGAAGGAGGACCCTTCCCGTCTGTCTCCCGAGCCTGAGATCCCAGGGCGTCCACACCTGCCTACAGACTAACCCTCAGCCCTGCTCTGCGGGCTTTAGGAGGCAGGCGGAAACTCACCACCTTCCTCTAGCAACACTGGGAAATTACGGAGAATCCTAACGATTTTAAGGTTTCTCTGGTCCTCACGTTTTAGACAACTGTCTTTAAAAACAATCAGCAGTTCTGTTTTACTCATTCCCAAGTGCATCTATCTCTGTTAAAGTACAATTCAAAGGCATACACATTACCATTTCTTTCTCAAGACACCGTTACCCAATTTGATCAGAAAGACATCGAAACACATCCGGTGGCTCTGCTTCCACATGCGACCATTCTAGACTACATAAACCCCCCGCACACTGGAGTAAGGCCCACTGGTTTCGAAGTTCTCAAGCTTGCCCATCTCTGGACTCCCGTCCACGATGCTGACCCATTCTTGAGGATCGGAAAGTGCCCTTCTTCCCGCGGACAACTACGAGACTGCCGTGTCAGAGGTCACAAACGACAGCGCTACACACCGCATCTCTCACGAAAAAGACCCTTCCTCACCAACACGCAGCACGGGGGCGGTGGGGCTCTGCGACTGTCAGCCTCTGCAGTGCGGCTTCCCGGGAGACGCCCGGTTCCCCGCCTGCGTCCCCGGCGACCTGTCGAGCGCTCCTGGCACACGCCCAAGATCCAGCCTACAAGCCCCTGCTGCTGCCAAGGCGCGTCTCCCGGTCGGTGTTTTCAGGAAAAGGAGACGCTCCTGTGGGACGCTACGGGACACACAAGCGGCAGCTCAGACGCTGGCGCGCAGCACGGACCCTGCGACCCGTCCCCGCGGACCCGTCCCCCGGGCACGTCCCCTCCGGCTCTCCCACGCGCGCAGAGAACGCGGGCAACTCCGCAGCGAAGCCAACGGCGCGGCCCGGCTCCGAGCCCGGCCAGGCCCGCGCGGGCACTTCTGCACAGACAGCAGACGCCGGCAGCGCTCCAAGTCGGGGGCGCAAACCCAAAGCCAGAGCGAGGGACACGGGCCGGCGCGACGGCAGACGAACCCGAGCCCGAGCCCGCGGCGGGAAACCAAACGCCGCCAACGCGTGGAGAACCGAGCGCCGACTCCTCCGTCTCCTCAGTCAAACCCGGAACGCCACTGCCGGGACGAGCCTCCGGGGAAAGGACAGCAGCGGCGGGAGAGGGACCTGACCCCGCAGCGGCCCAGCGGCAGGCGCGGCCCTGGGCCGACCGCGGTGCAGGGGGCCTGGAAGGGGCGCACGCGTGCAGCGCAGTGTCGCGCGGCCTCGGAGGGAAGGAGACGCGGCCACCGGCTAGACGGGGCGAGCCCCCAGCACGCCGTGCTGAGGAAGCGGCCGGCCACAGAAAGACAAACAGTCTCAGTCCTGCTGACGGGGTCTGAAGGGGGCCGACGTGGCGGAAGCGGAGGGCGGGCGGGGCGGGGCGGGGGCCGGGGAGCTGCGGCTCCCGGGGACAGAGCTGCAGCCTGACAAGATGCAGGGATGTGGAGACGCGCTCCGCACCAGCGCCAGCGGAATCACCGACACTGCGGAACCCTCAAGGCAGGACATTTCAGGTCCCATTTTTCTTTCCACCAAAATAAACAGTCGGTCAGTCTTGGAGGGGATCCTTTACCGACATGCGATCCCACAGAGAAGACACCGCGTGTGCCGAGTGACGCACCGCGCGCCGCCGCCTTCCTGCGCGGGACGGGGTGAAGGCCACGCGACTCCCAGACTGCGGGGTCGCAGGGAGCACCACAATTAGCTATGACGCGAAGTCCGGGTGCGACACACTGCTGGTCTGCAGGGGGCCCTTGGATTTCCTTTTTAAAATGCTCTGCTGTTTACAAAAGCAACCCGCCTCCTGCTGGGAACTTCTAGAAAAACACTGGACAACTCTGAACAGCCCATCAGCAGAGATACTGACAGATTTCAGGGTATTTTGGTCAAACCAAAATAAAAGGTCTTTTCCTGCCCTACGATGGCAGAAGAACTCAGGAGAATGGGCACAGGCCGCGCAGCAAAATGCAGTAAATCTCACGGGAGCAGACAGTCTCGCCCCAGGGGAGATGCGGACCCAACCTCTGGGTCAGAAGAACACATGACAATCACTTCCTACGAACAATGGAGATGAGCGTTTAGATGTTTTTAAGACCTTCAGGCTCAGACGCCTCCACGGGAGTCTCTCACGCTGGAAACGAGCAGGCGTCAAGACCAGGAAGAAACCGAGGCTGTGTCTCGGGAGGAAGAGAGGCGTGCGGTGGCCCAAAGGACAGGTGTGCTGCGACAGCTGGCCGAGACGGCGCGCTGCCCGATGAGCTCGCTGCCTTCCATGAATGGGTAGAACAGAGGGAAAGCAAGCTTTCTGAGAGAAACGAGGACGGACACAGCCCCGCTACCCACAGGGAACCCCAACAAAGGACCTGCTGCTCTGGCCGAGCATCAGCGTGGGGGGAGGCGCCCGGTCCCAAGAGCACAGCAGCAGAAACAAAGGGCACCGACTGTCCGACCCCACACTTCCACCCGCCAAGTCCACCTCTGCCAGGACTCCGTCTGTTAACCCGGAGGCCTCTGAAGCCCATCCCCAGAGCATAAACCCGCGCTCACGCACGAGGAGCACGGCCGTCTGCAAACATCTCCGAGTGAACACACGGAAGAAGGTGCTGCATCCCACTGACCACAACAGCAACATTTTACTTTATTCTTAAAGGTAAAATCAGTCATTACTGTTATTAATTGAAAACTTGTGCCTTAAGGAACTAGGTTATGAAAGGGAAGCACGCTGTATAACACTTAAAAAAAGAAAGGCTGTGCTCACTTCCCTGTCACTGTGCAAACTCTAAAGACTGTGTGAGCAAGCCCACAGGTTCTGGCGGCCCGAATTCGGGCTGACAGTACAGTATCACTTACGTAGTAATACACATGCTGAGATCACTTCACATAAGGATTCTACAATAAAGGCATAAGCTACTACAATCAGAGTAAGTACACAGCACATTTGAGCTAATAAGAAAATATTCTTACCCATCAGAGTCCACGTGAACAGTGAGCAAAATGTGGGAAATAACCATGTTAGAAATCATCAGATCGTCAGTTTCTTCAGCAACAACTTCATACATCGTTATGTCCTTCACAGTCCCTCAAACTGTGGTTTGAGAGACTGAACTATGTATCGGGAGTGCGTGCACTCCAGTAAGAATAAAAACACCAGTAATGCAAAAGAATCATCAAAAAGCATCCATTTCGATCATCATTTTTAAAGCATACAACGCACAAATAGTAAAGAGAACTTACCAACTCTATCAGGGAGGACTTCGAGCGCAGAAACTCTTTCATCTTTATTAAGTTCTAGTCCATAAACACAGTCAAATCCATCGTATTTTATAAGATACAAAGAAGGGTTTACAGGCACCTGGTCCAGCACGGTTCCTTTCCACTGGGTGACAGGGCCGTTCCCCTCCTTCCACCCATGCTGAATCCTGCAGCCCACGATGTTCCGCCGGGGCTGGGACACAGGTTTGCTCGGCCCCACACTGCTCCGATGTTTTCTGCATTCACACATATATACACGTAAGGGATCATCTCAGAAGCACCCACCCCTCGATCCAACGCTACCGCTAACCAGCATGCTCTCCTATGGGTCCTCCCAGGCCCGCACTAGCTAGGGGTGCCACTCTCCCGGTCCAAGCGCCTCAAGCTGGGCCCTCGGGGTCACCGTGTGTGCACACGGAGTGCTGGCCACAGGGCTCCCCCTACACGCACTGCGCCGGGCCGAAGAGCACTGCTGCCTTAGGCAAGCTTGGCCCTCATACTGAGCACGAGCACTGCGTTCTCAGCATTCCCGTCCCCTCTAATGGGTGAGCTCACAGTGATCCCAGTTACCAGAGAAAGAGAAGGGCTGCGCACGGGAAGTACCACACATGCGCGTGAGCCCGTTGCTCGTCTAACGGAAATGGGCAAACCGTTCAATCTCACCCACTCAGGATCCCACACCACGAGCCCCCACCACCTTAATCAGTGAATGAGAAGCCACTAGACATGGCGCTTCTCCTCCTCCCCCACCCCCGGCCGGAGTCCAGGCCGGCTGGCACCCCCATGTCGTACCGTCAGTACTCTCTAGAAAACAGAATCTTACACATTTGCATTTGTGACAAATACTTAACGTAATGTAAAAATTATTGCAGCAACACCAAACCACGTTCTTCCCAGATCATTTAACAACTGAAAAATCTACACCCGATGTTTATTTACAAGCAGTACACATGGGTCTCGTGATCAGGGAAGGAATCCTGTCCCTGGGAGTCCGCACATAAGGCCTGGGCTGGCATGAATACGAGCTGAGGGCCAGGCCCCGCCCGTGCTGCCAGGAGAGCTTCCGGCGGCAGAAAGCTCTCGGCTGCCTCACCGCGAGCGCAAGTGATGAGCGACTGGAGTACACACAAACTCTGAGACAAAAAACAATTTATTGTAGGCTATGAGGTATACAGAGGGATGTATTTCAAGTAGTCAATCCGGTAAACCCACTGGTTCTGTGAGACAGAGGCTCCAGCAAACCACGGCTGCCCGACGAGGTCAAATAGGTGGCTGCAGACCTTCACCTCAGCAAGAAGGGGGCATGGCCCAGGAGGACATCGTGTCACGTCGGGCTGGAGGAGGGTCCCAAGGTTTCGTGCAGTGCTGTGAGGACAGCTGAAATCGTGGGTCTGCCTTCCCCACGCCCTCACCAAGACTCAGAGGCACCCAGCAAACCTGCCTCCCAGCAAGACAGGGCACACAATCCTTTCCAGGGGCAGGCGCTGCAGGAGACAAAGGAGCTGGGCCTCAGAAGTGACGATGGGGACACCCCCCAGAGGCCTCACACACACAGGTCTCAGAGCTCGGTGGGGAGGACCGCCGTTGGGAGAACCCCAGGCCTCCTCACAAACAGGTGCCTCACAACGGGACTGAAAGGGAAGCACGGCCCAAGACAACACGCCCACTATCAGGCACACAACAGAGGCCAGGACGAGGAAGGAGAGACAGAAGAGCCCAGAAATGAGAAGTAAACTGGAGGAACCCAGCTACCAGACACCCTAGGGCACGCCTGGGACAGAGGACAAGGGGACAGCAGGGGCCAAACAGTCACGAAGAGACAGGGACAGACGTGAATTCCAGCTTCTGTAATACAGGAGGACACCAACACAACTGAAGAAAACTTCCCCGGAACAGAAGACAGACATGTGCACAGGCCACCTTGGGAAAGTGGACCTTCAACCACAGACACTAACATTCCAGTGAAACAAACGAACTTCAGAAACGGAGGATCTCGTGGGCATCCAAGCGAAGGACACATCTCATGTAAGGAAAACGGAACATGACGGTGACGCTGGGGCCACCAGACAACAGAGTGCAGTGGGGTTCAGGTTCTCAGCAGGGAAATGTGAGCTGAGGGGTCTCCGCTGCCGTCCGAGGCCCAGGAAGAAATGTCCTGGTCGGGGCCTCCTGAGAAGTCACGGGAGTTTCTGCAGAGGCCAACTGCAGGCTGGGAGCACCTCCAACTGCACACAAATGTGAGGAAAAGGGAAGAGGGGCATGCAGCTGCGGTCTGCAGGGCGAGCGTCAGAGCTACCCTGTGGGGAGAGGACACAAGGCACGGCAGAGCGGAACAGAGCGCATCTGAGACCGGCGGCCCCTTATTCGGTGGGGGGAGGAGAGTGAGGCCCAGACTCAGAGCTGCTCAGGGCAAGGAGCCCCAGGCCCTCCCCAGACACTGCAGCGTGCAGCTCGGTGTAGAGGGAAAGGCCAGGACCACGCACCACTGAGTCTGTGCCCTGCAGCTACGAGCACCGCTCAGCCCCGATGACCGCGAAGTGCGCAGTGTGGGGAAACGGCTGGAATGCTGCCAGCACGGTGTTCTCCTCCATCGATCCTTCTCCTACTTCTTGGGACATTAGGGCAGAAGTCCGAGTGCTGCACAGTGTGGACGGGGTCAGGCTCTCTGCACAGAGGGCAGAGGCGGGCTCCCAAACCCCAGCAAGGAAGGAATGCAGTCCTGTGCAGCATTCCAGTGGCTCACACAAACACTCCACCGTCACTACCAAAATGACGGACTGACGCTGCAGGTGCACAGTGTCACCGTGGCTGTCACATGGCCAGGCCACAGTACTCAGGTATGTGGCCAATCATGGCCCCAAGCGTCCTCTGTGAGGGCACTCTTCTACAAGACACGGGAACCAGCAGATGGCCCCACACATGGGTGGGCCTCATCCAATCAACTGAAGGACTTAAAAAAGTGCTCTTATATGAAAGTGCAATCTTCCCTTGTCCCTGGGCTCCAATCTCCGTCCACACGTGTGCATGCACACCTACACACCCACTCACATGCATAATAACCACTGGTTCTGTCTCCTTGGAGAGTAAGACCACAGCCAGAAAAGCTTCTATCCAAGATTCCGAAGCAGGACATCTTCTATTACTGTGATTCTCAACAAAACCACCCTAACTTGGCCAGTTTAAGGGCACAAAGGGGCAGCTGGAGACACAGAGCAGCAGTGTTCCAGCTCAGCTCTGCGTCCCTTGTACACGCACGAGCAGCGCTGTGCTGTGGCCCGTGGCGGTTCTGGAAGAGGAAGCATGGCACCATGCATGGCCATGTTTCTGCACAGGAGGCCCTCGTCATGGCTGTGCCCAGCAGGAGACTCAGAGGTGCCAGTAGCACTCTCCAAAGTGGCTCACGCACCCTTTACCCTAGAACACAGTGGTCCTTCCCTCTGCCTTCATTAAGGGAACCGGAAGTAGCACGTCCTGCTGCCACGCGCGGGACACCAGGGCAGGTCCAGCATCTCCTTCTGTGTGTCTGTGCGGCGTATGTCTCCGCCCACCCACCCCGTGTCTCTCTCGGTCTGTGCGGCTGGGAGGACGGAGGCTTTTGTGCCCCATGCCTGGCTTAGCGCTGCTCTTACAAACCTACCTCTAACCTGTAAGCTGCTGCATTTATAGCTAACGTTCTTCTACTAAAATCTACAATTAACCAAAACCTCAATTTTCCCTCTCCTAGCTCTAACAGGACCAAAAACAAGCAAAAAATTCATAGTAAAAGAAGGAAAATTTCTAAAACAAAAACAAAAACACCCTGGCACATAGTGACCCCACCTGACACTGCTCAAATGTGGGCTGCTGTTCCAAATTTTGTTTTCATTCTCATCTGAGTAACTTTGCAAAAACATTACCTTACTTAGAAACAAACAAGAAAAGAAGGATTTTTGCTACTTCTTGTAACATTCCCATCTCTGGATGTTATCTCTTTCCGAACACACCGGGCGAGGACTCGGATGCCTCCGATGGGTTCAGCGTCACGGACACACTGCCGTGCGCCTCCACACGCAGTCCCGGGGCCCACGAACCGCCTCAGTCCGCGCATCAGGTTCAAGACTGTTCTCTCCCCTCAGAGCCTGTGTCACTGTCTCCCATCTCCCAAATTACAGAAACCAGATGCCAACAGATCCTTCTGCGTTCTGACTGGTTTTTCTGAGTTGCTTTTAGAATTTCCTTTGCTCCTGCAATCAGAAATGTCATCAGAACGTGTGACTTGTGTTTTTCATCACCCCTCAACTAGCACGTGGTCCGTCTGGAGAGGGCTGTGCAGAACGGTCTCTGGATCTCCTCCCTTCCGCAGCAGAGGCACGGGGTCTCCAGGTCCGTCCTCCACAATCCACCTTCCCCAATGCTGCTCACCTTCCAGAAAGCCTCAAACCAAGTGTTCCTGAATCAGGTAAAAGCAGGTAAAATAGACGGGCTTGAATGTCAGCCTATCTACTGAATATCTTACAGAGCATCTTTAATTTCTAGATACTAATGGCTTGATCTTCTCTTGAACAGCGTCTCGTCAATCACCAAGTCTTTCAACATCAGGGGTAACGTTCATGTCCTTGCCGGATTCCTCTACGGACTCTGCGGGTCAGCCTTGTCCGTGCTGGGGGTGCCGTGTGGCCCCCCGCTTAGCTCTCCCATGCTGTGCGACGCTCTCTCCTACTGTCAGCGCTCCTCAGGTGCCTGCTGGTTCCCGGGGCTCCCGTGCTCCATGCAAGCCGGGGTCACGGCGTCAGTGGCTGGGAGCACCTCCTCAGGTCCAGGCGAGCCCGGGAATCGGGCGGGGGCTGCGGGGAGGCCAGGAGGTAAGTGAGCGAAGACCTCAGGAGGGCAGCCAGGACAGGCAAGCGTCCAGGCAGGCGGTCTCTCCTCTTCGGCTGCAGCCAGCCCTGGTGGTGTCCGACCGGCGCAGATTCCAGAGCCTATCCAGGCAGTCACTGTTCACACAGCTTCCTTTTCTCCTCGAAGTGGCAGAGTTCCTCAGCTCGGCTTAGTTTTTACATAAATCTGTTCCAACATGCTTTAGGTCTCCCAGGAATTTCTAAAGTTCTGGCCTGCCAATAGGATGAGGTAGGATGAACCAGTAACAACAAAAACTGCCAATTTTGGGAAGTTATTTTAATGCAAATTATGGGGACGTACAATCCTCTCTCTGCTTCTGGTAGGGATACAACCCTCCTTAGGCAAAACTCGGCAATCCCCCGTCCCAGTGAGTCCAGGGCTGGGAATTTATCTGAAGTGGTGCAGAGGCCCAGCCGCCGCGCTCTGAGCCGAGTCCGTGATGGGAGATAAAGCACGTATCACTGCACACCCCCCCGCCCCCCAGATGCAGACGCGCGTACCACACAGCTATTCGATCCAGGAGAAATGTACAAAATAGGACATGAAAAACTTGTGCACATATAAATACCCCCAGACAGGGAGAAAAAGGGCTTCTCAAACATCTGGTACAGTACCAGCAGCTGTGAGTAGTCATTGAGCGGCACTAGAAATACTAAGGTTGTCTTCCTGTGGGTTAACCTGTGCTTTCAAATTTTCCTACGATGACTTAAAAGCAGTTCTTTTTACGAGCATGCGAAGCACAATTTTTAAGTTAACGCAATGCGTATCTTCCTTCTGCAAGAAGCTGGACACAAAAACAGATTCACACATCTCCGGGTTACCACTTCCGAACTTCACTCCTGCGCCTGCACTTTAGTCAGGGGTAATGCTACTTGTGGAGCACCATGTCCCTGGCGCTAAAGGAAGACGGCGACTCATTGGCAGTCGGGTCCAAGAGACAGAGGTGACAGAGATCATTTTCGCCACGTCAGCACGAAAGGCAAACACAAGCACTTCATGTGACACACTTGTGTTTCAAGTGGAACTCAAGCTCCCCAACTATGAGGACAGGACTCTGCCCGAGGCTCTTGCAGCCAGGGCTTACAGAAGAGTGCTCTAAAATGTCCGTACACGTGTTGAAATATCACGTGTTATTTCATAGTAAGCGTGCACAAATATATGTTGTTTGTAAGCTGATTTAAGTTCTTCCACCCAGCATCGACTGGGCGTCGAGGCTGGGAACTCCCCTGGGTAACGAGTGGTCTGCTCGGGCATCATCTCAGAGCCTATCATCAGGCAAAACGCTGATGGTCACTGAAGCTGGCTGACAGGGCTCAGGACTTACTGTTACTCTATTTTTGTGGACATTTTAAATTGCTCATAACCAGAAAGGTTAAAAATTATATCCTAAACAAGCTCTTAGATTTTATTTTAATTGCAGGGTGACTGGGTGGCTCAGTCGGTTAAGCGGCTGCCTTCCACGTGGGTCGCCATCCCGGAGTCCTGGGACCGAGCCCCGTATTAGGCTCCCTGCTTGGTGGGGAGCCCGCTTCTCCCACCCCCTCTGCTGCCGCTCTCCTGACGCTCTCTCTGTCAAATAAATAAATTCTTAAAAAAAATTTTTTTAAATTTTAATTGCTAATTGCTACTTTAGATAAAAATCAACAGAAACCCTAATAAAAAGTAAAGCTGATTTTCACATGCCAAAACAGTACATATGAAAGCAAATGAAGAGCAAGGTGTCCGGTTCCCGGGGAAGGCGGCAGCAGACACGCCCTTGGGTCATCTGTGGTGGTTCAAAGAACAGCATCCGGATGCCACACACAATGGAAACAGCTTCTCTAATTTTAAAATGAGGGCTCCCTGAATGTGGTGATGCTGACTCAGGTCCTCCCCGGACGCCCATGTTTTTAACCGCTCTCAATTTCCTGTATGTTCTCGTAACCACTTGCCAGGCCGACACACAGGGTGGCTGCCGACAGACGCCCAGACACTTCGCTCTGGGGAGGTGGTTGGAGCCGCCGCCAAGTGAAGGACAAGGGTGCCCCGAGTCACCACCCAAATGATTCACAGGTAAAGCACAGAAGCGAGGTGAACCCCTAGGATCACACTGCTCGCTCCTTCTCTCCAGAAGCCACCTCTGAAAGGACTGGGTTCTGGGGCCACTGGGAGCCCCTATCAGTCTGCAGGGACAGTGGGTGGGGGCGGGCCCCTCAGCAACCACTCTCACTGCTGCCGAAGGACCCGCGAAGCTCCCCGATGAGGCTGAGAGGAGCCGCAGGCAGGCGGACGGCAACCCAGAGCATGTGCGGAAGCCCACGCAGGCCCCAGAGACCCGAGTCCACAATCCCAAACCTTCTAACCTAAGAGGCTCCCAGGCTCTCTACCCCAGGCACCGCAGCTGGAGAGCACAATTCAGAACCAACACTCATGTCTGCGCGTCCACATTCCCAACAAGGTAAACTGCAAATGCAGGGGGCATTTCTGTACCTTGCTCGACACTTTCAACGCTTCGAGTAAGTTCTGACCCGACCACACTATTCGCTCTGCCATCCACAAAGGAAATTCTGTGTTGGAAGATCGTCCACCATTTAACCAGACTCCCTAAGTGCCCGAGACCCACCCCCTAACTGGCCCCCAGGACTGGAAGATCTTACTTTGGTAGCCAGCAGTTAAAGAGGCCACACTTACTCAAATTCCAACCACCACAAGTCTGCGGTGAACCAGCAAGTGCCTGTCTCACGCCACGTACATTGTTGTATCATCAACTCCTGCCCCTCTTCCCGTACTCGATTTAGTACCGTCCTAGAAAGCCAGTTCCCTTACTCTGTGTTCCAGCACATTTCAGCATAAAATACTGATTAAACCAAAGTGACTGTCTTTTCACAAGATGCCCACCAGCAAGGAGAAGAAAAAGCTGCTTTTCTGGGATGTGCTGCTTAACACAAATTCTACAGCAGAACCGCCACTGCCGGCTCAACAGGAGAGAGAAACAGCGCGAGCGTCTGACTTCCACCCAAATCGCACTGGGTTCTCGGGCTACTCCGTCTACACGCCAACAGCTGTCCACAGAAGCCTCCCAGAGCCGAGGGCCCTGCAAACGCTGCCCACTTCCCTGGTGTGGAGAGCAGCTCCTCACAAGCTGAGGAAGACATCGTCTCGGTTTTGATGGGCTGAAGTCAGGCAGCACCAGGCTCCATGCTCAACCAGGCCGCGTGCTCCCCACGGACACCACCACTCTGCAGACGGGCCGCGAACACGCTCCCTGCGCAGGCACGGTGTGGGCGCCGTGAGGCCTCTGTGCGTTAAAGGACTCGGGGTTCCTCGACAGGGCTGCCACCCAGGGACTTGAGGATGAGGTGGAGGGGGTTTCTCTCCACCCTCGTCACTGTCAGTGACTAACGTCTTAGGCAGAAAAGTGCTCTCCAGAAATCTCTATACTCGGTGCATGAAAGCCCCGGCCCATTCTCTAAATGCATGTCAGGGGCAATACACCAAAACCCGGAAGCAGAAATACATTCCACGATGCCAACTAGGGAAAGAAAGCAGCAGATTCCCACCTGGAAACTGGAAACAGAACTACGACAGGTGAACTGACCTCAGAGGCCGCCCAACCGTACCTTCCCTTCAAATTCCACCACTGACCCTTGAACAAAGCGGGACTGGAGCACTGAACCCCATGTAGTCTGGGTGAAAATCTGGGTGTAACTTCTGACTCCCTCAAATTTAACAGCTTGGCTGGAAGCCTTACTGATACCCAGAACAGTCAGCTAGCCTCTACTCCACACAGAGTTCTTACCATCCAGCAGCCTGGAGAACAGTGTTACGAACACAGTCCTAAGGAAGACAACACACACACGGCATGGTCCCATGTTTACAGAAATAAATGCAGGTGTGTGTGGACCCGTGCAGTTCCGGCCCAGGCTGTTCGCTGCGACGCATTTCCCAAATCACCTCCTACGAAACCAGGAGACGCCTGTCACCAACTTGTTCCCAAAATGCAATGAGGGGCCCAGCTGCCAGGAGGCATGGAAGCTTTTTCTGTTTACTGGAAGCAGAAACAAGCCACCGCTACACGATTTCTGGGTGCCACGGTGCTCCAACACAGTAGACCTGAGTCCCCGCCGGCACGTGTTTCCTGAGTGTCCCTGGGACTCCCTCCAGCAGACAGAGGCGTCCACACGTGGGGTTCCTGTTCAGCCCCCCTGGATTGAGGCATGGGTCAGTCCTGCATGCCTGCCTCGCTTGCCAGAGGCCCCAGTGGAGGAAGGCTTGGCTCCAGGCCTTCTTCTCCGTGTGCTTTCCATAAATATGGCACTTGTGGCGAGGGCCCGTCCTGGTCCACGTCAGCGTTCTTGGGCCGGGTAAGCACGGGGCCAGGCAGATGGGAGGAACGTGCCGAGGCGCCCAGCTGAGCCGCCAGCTTCCTGCTTCGCGCCAGCTCCCGGGCAGAGGCCCCGCCAGAGGCGGCAAGCAACGGCCATTCGTAGTGCCTTGTGCAGACCTGCGCGTCCTCGGTGTTTGCGTCCGAACGCCTTCAGATGTGTGCAGAGGTGCGACGACACGGGCCGACGGGAGCAGCCTTCCCTTTCCTTCCGGCTCACGCTGGCTGCAGAGTACCTGGGGCGCGGCCCTCCGCTCTCTCAATGGAACGAGCACCAGGTCAAGCTCCGCACACAGGAGCGCACAGGGGTCAGACGCCTTCCGCTGGTACGCATACCAACAGCCCAGTTTAAAAGCAGGTGTTTATTCCCTGTGCTCTGGGGGGAGAAACAACCAGCACCTCAGAAGCAGGAGTTAACGGATGACCACCGTGCTTCAGGTGAGGCTCGTGAAATCCTCGCACAAACCCAACAAGGCCCAAAATCCTAACTAAACCTTCTAGTCCTACCCAGCAATGTGTAAAATGGCTAAAACTGAATGCACATTACATCCTTAAAGCCTTTTATCTTTAACTGATCGGCATGAACTGCTCCGGTCTTGCCAAGTTGACATGTCCCTTGCCTCTCTCCCACACAGCTACGTTTCTAGCATTACCTACTAGTTAAGGCTTGTATCTGTCTGGTTACCTTTCGCTCAGACCACGGCACTGGTTTACCACTCACGGTAATGCTATGGTAGGGTAACGAGGGGAGACAGTAACATGAATCCCCACATCCCGGGACGTGGCCGAAACATGAAGGTAAGGGGCAAATCCACGGAATCTGGGAAATGCTTTCTCAAACCTCAGGGACACATACATTCACCGCAACGTCACACCTTTCTATTCCAGGTCATTTCTTGAACCACACGGGACAGATATTTACACGTCCACATGTGCTCTGAAACAGGAGGCACGTGTGCACCAACCACCGACCATTAGGAACAGGCGCCTCGTGCTCTTCAGCCCCGCAGGGTGGTGGCCGCGTGCTCACGAGCCTCTCAGTGTGAATAATGGGGAAAGCAAGGCTATAATGAGAGGCTCAGGATGTGCTAGCTGGGGCCAAAGGGTCTCTTCCAGAGTTAACAGTCTACAATTAAGACTCAAAACAATTAGAACTGGTTCGTTAGAGCAATGTCCGTGGTGTGACAGAAGCAACCAGAACCTGGTGGGTACTTGTGAAATCTGTTAAATGTAACTCAGTATAAGCACCGTATTGTCATTTAAAATAGTATCCCAATTTTCTTTTTAAATGTAACTGTGTCATACACAAAGATTTAAGGGAGAAAAAGTGGCCTCTTTACTCTGGTACCTAAAGAATTTAGGATTTATAACATACTGGTCACTTAAAATACATGGCTTTTTAATTCTCTTTCAACATGCGAATGTGTTCCCTAAATTACAAGCTTTTCATTTATTTGAAAATGTTATAAAGCGGTAAGCGAGTGCACCCCTCAACATGCTAGCCAGACCCTCAAGCATGAGCAAAGGCCTCTGTCCACAAGGAGCTCCTTGTCCAGCAGATCAGAGACTGAGGAAAGAACTTGCATGCCAAGGGTGTACAGCCTTCCAAGGAGAGGAGCAGGAGGGCTCACCGCGCACCTGCCACCGTCAGTGGACACCTCCTGCTGTCAGTCCAGCCCCTCGGAGCTGGAGGGGAAATCATGACCCAGAGGCTTTAAGAGGTGGATGGATAGGCCTAGGCAGCCGTAGGCCAGGCCAAGGCCAAGGGAGGAAATGCGCAGTGAGGCAAGACCTTCTCAACCGGGAGGGCATCACGCTGCTTCTCAGACCCGACATGACCCACAGTGGCAACCTGCTATCTAAAAGCAAGTTTCAGGGGTGCTTACTTGTGGGACGTCCTTTTCTTCATCATACTTGCAGACACACCAGCATGGCCTAAAAGAGAAGTGGATATAAGTCAATAAAAGCTGGACAGAAAATACTTCAGAACTCGGAAAAAATTAACTTCTGAAAAACCACTGCATAAAGCATGAAATGAAAATAAACCATAAACAAGCCAACATATAGAATGCCATCTGTTTATCGAATTCTAAAAAAGGAGATAAAAGGAGTTCTGGGAAGATAAAATGACAGGGATAACAGCTCATCTCCCCAGATCACCCTTACAAAACCACCCAGAACCACATGGACAAAAACCAAAGAAGTGACAATCTTAGCCATAAAGTATGACATATCTGGGGGTAGGAAGGCGTCTGAGCGGTGTTCAAAGTCCACTGAGCCACCTCTCTGGACCCATGTGGTAAAAACCACAGAGATGGCTCCTCAGCAGGAAGGCTGAAGGAGCCCCAGGAATCAAAGCTGCTACAGCCCATCCGGGCATCTGGGGACAGGAACAAACTCAGAGGGCTGCGACAGGGTCACAGCGCACCACAGCTCATCCCCACCGCGGCGCGGCAGACTGGACCCCACACCCCCGTGGGTTATCACCAGACAACGAAAGTAACAATGAAGATATTAAAAGTGCTGTAATAAATACGCTCACGTATTTAAAGGAACACACACAACACTCAAAAATGAAAAAAGGACTGGAATGAAACTAGTGGAAAACACAGGGTCTGAAATGAAAATCAGCGAATACGGTGAACCACGGACCAGACCCCACAGACCAGCTCCACGACGATGAGGAAGAGCAGGGACAGGAGCCGCCTCGGCGGCCGGATGCACAGTAAACTGCACCTACGACCGAGAGGACGGCACGGGAAAGAAGAAACAACTCTGGAAGAAGCAACAGCAGTGGGCCCTCCAGATGTGCTAAGTACGCAAGCTCACAGCCGGTGAGCTCACCCGCACCAAAGACAACCACGCCGGAGCACGTCCCCATCCCGTCTCTGAAAACCAGCAACCAGTAATAAGAGATTTTTAGAAGCTCCTGACAATGCAACACACATTAAACGTAGAGAAATAAAGGCAATGCTGACTCCAGATTCATTGTCAGAACAGCAGAGCCAGGCAGAAGACAGTGGGGTGAACCTGTGGACGCGGCACACGTGCAGCCCCGGCAGCTCCCAGGCCAACGGAATGGAGAACCACGGCGAGCACAGACGCCACGCGCACCAACTGAGAGACGAAACGGAGAGGACGGCTCCGTGGCTAACACCACCCGAGTTAACTGCGAGACAAAGTCACTGAGGATCAAGATGACATTCAAGATGGTAAGAGCCAAAGAACCAAAAAGCCCTTACATTTCACCCCAGCCCGAACGTGTGTGGACCTTGTCCCAGAACAGTGAAGGACACAAGCAAAACCGGACGGGCCGGCAGGACAGAGTCACCCACAAAAACATGCACCCATCTGAGCTCCTCTGTCCGTAACGGACGTAAAGCACGGGCAGAAAACCGGCGGAGACACGGAAGACCCGAACTCCACAGACCACCAACACGCACTTTTTCCCAAGTTCACATGAGACGTTCACCCACACACCATCTGCTCCTTGTAACACAAACCCTCCATGCACTTAAAACAACATGGAATCATAAGAAGTTTGTGCTTTGGCCACATGAGAATTAAACGAGAAATAAATAGTATCTGGAAATGCCTGTGTTTTTGAAAATTAAATGACAATCTTCCAGAAGTCCACAGTTCAAAGACAAAACCACCATGAAACTTGATCTTGAAAAACAAATGGAAACACAATCCGTGGAGTGCAGCAAACACGGTACTTACGACAGTGATCAAAATTCACGCTGAGCAACAAAAATAAACAGAAAACAAAGACTCTCTGACCACAGGCTCAGCATGGTGGTTCCCCAGGCTGGAGGCCGGCAGGTTATCCAACAAGTTCTCTCTCCTTGGCCTTACATGGAAGTGTGTGATTTAAACACACATTTCCTTCCCAGTATCCCACTCACAACTGTCAAGTTAAGTCAACAGGGGTAGAGATGGCCGACTGGTCTCTGCAGGACGATCTGTCCCTGTTCCCAGGGGATGGCGCAGGGCTGCCCTCCTTCCACACGCAGCCAGCTCAGGGATGACAGGAGGACACAGCCTGGAAAGAGGGCAGAGTCCCCCGGAGCGCTGTGGAACACGGCACGGCTTGGGGCAGAAGATGAGGAGAGACGTGCACAAAGACAGGAAGGACTCGCTCAGCGTAGCCGGGCCAGCCCCAGACGTCGGCGCGCCCTCCCCTCCCACGCGAGGACGCCGGGCCAGGACAGCGGACTCAGCATCTGGGCTGCCCCGGCCCGCAAGTCCCCATGCGTCCTCATGGAGCTCTCGTCCCAGCTGGAGGGGACCCTGGCAGAAACCATCTGCGAGTCACCACTCAGGAAACGCCTCCACGGCAGGCGTGCTGTTGGACAAGCAGCCGTTTATGAAATGATCCCCGGGCCACACGGATGAAGGGAAAGCGCGCGTGTCCTCATGGAAACTGAGGGAATCACGGTCACCACGGGAACAAGAGGCTACCAAGACGGAAGGCAAAGAGCTCCTGAAAACTGACGCCACGAAGGGGAGAAGGAGCTATTTCTGTGCTGTACCCCAACGAACAGAAGCTTTCCTGGCAAAGAGTCAACCAGTCTCCTTCGGCTGGTCAGAGGCGCCAAGTCCCAGCAAACCGCTGCCCCGAGCCTGGGGCCACCCGCGGGCGCAGACCATGCCAGCTCAGCAGGAAAGGCCGAGCAGCAACTGCCCAGCGGCCGGGGCCTCGCGGTGGAGAAGGCTGGGACGAAGCCTCCGGCCACCAATCGTGCCGAGGGGGCGCAGGGCATCAACGCGCTGGCCCGTCTCACGTCCAGGAGCGCTGCCGGGCTCTCCGGGCAGAGAGAAAAACCCCCTCCTGCCTCCAGCAGGGGGAGGGGGAAAGTCCCCGTTTAGAAATCCAGCGAAGCGCTCAGTTCGCAGCAAGGCCTGCCCTCAAGAGCTCCACCTCGGGCCTGGCTCAGAGCCCAGCGGGCCTGAGGGAAGGGGAATCCCAAGCGCAGCCGCCGTCCGGTCGCCCTGCGGGAGGAGGTGGCCCGCGGCACAGACACGCGAGAGCCCACGCTCCAGGTGCCCCGACACGGCCCGCGTCGCAGCCACACGGCACCGCACGCCGGACAGCAAACAACGCGGTGTGAAGAGACAGCGAGCACCCGGCCCAGACTCCGCTTAAGACAGGGTTGGGGGGCCCATGAGACGGAGAGTTCTGAGTAACTGTCAGTAAGGAGCTAGGGGCTCTACCCAAAAAAAAAGTATTCAACATGGGAGAAAAGATGAGTAATGTGAACAGAGAGAAAAATTAAAAGACATGGCAGAGCTCAAACACCGTAACAGAACTGAAGAATGTGTCTGGGGGACTCTTGCCGGAGAAAGCAGAATCATGGCAAGTGCTTGATTAAAAACCACAAAAGGCCGGGAAAAGTGGCAGGGGGAAAAGGAAGAAAGCACGGGGCAAGAACAGAGAGACAGGAGGAAACCGGCCGACGTGAATCCAGCAGTCACCAGGGGCTGCTGAGAAGACTTGCCGAGCTTCAGGACATGCGAACAGAAACCTCCAAACCTGAAAAGCAAAGAGAAAAAAGACAAAAACAGGAAAAAACAAATCAAAATACCCAAGGACCATGGGACAACTACAAAGACGTACCATGTGCACTGGGAACGCCGGGAAGGAGGAGACAAAGGAACAGAGAAGCATCAGAAGCGATAGTGACTGATGATCTCCCCGAATTAAGGTCGAACACTAAACCAGAGATCCGGAAGTTCAGAGAATGCCAAGCAGGATAAAGACCCCCAAAACCACATACAAGGACAAAGAAAAACTCCTGACAAGAGCCAGAGGAAAAACACCTTACGTACAAAGGAACAGGGCAGGAATTACACCCAACGTCTCCTCAGAAATCAAGCATGCAGAGAGAAGATGGAGATGAAGTGTTGGGGAAAAAATTAAAAACCTAGAATTTAATATTGTTACCCTTCAAGAGTGAAGGAGAAGACTTGCTCAAAAAAGCAAAAGGTAAGAGAATTTGCTGCCAGGAGACCTGCACTGTAAGAAATGGGAAAAGAAATGCTTCAGAGAAAAGAAAAATACAGCTGAGAAACTCAAATCTACAGAAAGATCATTAGAGATGGAATCAGTGAAGATAAAACAAAAACTTCTATTTTTATTATTCTTAACAGAACTGGTAACATTTGTTCAGAATACTAGCAACAACATATCAGATGATTATAGCTTACTTATAAGTGAACTGGATTAGTTATGAATGTGTATCCTGCCAACTCTAGGGCAGTCTCTTAAAACAGCAAAAGACCAATGGCAATGAAGAGAGAACAGTAATAAATACAGCCAGTATTAATCCAATCATCACCTTAATATCAATGGTCTAAATACACCAATTAAGGGGCGCCTGGGTGGCTCAGTGGGTTAAGCCGCTGCCTTCGGCTCAGGTCATGATCTCAGGGTCCTGGGATCGAGTCCCGCATCGGGCTCTCTGCTCAGCAGGGAGCCTGCTTCCTCCTCTCTCTCTGCCTGCCTCTCTGCCTACTTGTGTTCTGTCAAATAAATAAAAATAAAAAAAATCTTTAAAAAAAAAAAAAAATAAATACACCAATTAAAACATCAAGACTGTCACAGTGGCACAAAAAACAAGACCATATTGTCCTAAAGAAATCCACCGTAAAGATCTATTTAGATTAAAAAGTAGACAGAAGGAAAAAGATATACCATGCTAACACGGATTTAAAGAAATGAGAGTACCTATACTAATTTCAGAGAGATTCCAGAGCAGGGAAGACACCAGGGAAAAAATATATATATTATGATAAAGATAAATCTTTAGCCATAACAATCCTTAATATGTGTGTCTCACAACAAAACATCAAACTAAGGAAGGCAAAACTGTTAGAACTACCAAGAGAAACTGATAAATCCATTATCACAGTTGGATACTTCAATAACCCTCTATCAGAAATGGACACACCCAGCAGGCAGAAAATCAGTAAAGACACAGTCAAACCCAAAACCACCACTAATCAAATGGATGTAACTGACATCAACAGACCACTTTATCCAACAACATTCTAGACCATAAAATACACCTTAATACATTTAAAAGAACAGAAATTCTGCAACAGCTCTCAAACCACAATAAAATCAAACTAACATCAATAACAGAAAAAAAGCTGGAAAATCCCCAAATACTCAGCGATTAAACAACACACTTCTAAATACATAGTTCAAAGAAGAAATTGCAAGACAAATTAAAAAATGTTTTGAAGTAAATAAAAATGGAAATACAATCTACAAAATTTGTGGGATGCAGGGAAAGCAACACGTAGAAAGAAATTTATACCACTGAATTCATGCATTGGAAAAGAGGAAAGATCTAAAATAAAAAATCTAAGCTTCTATCTTAGGAAATTAAAAGAGGAAACCATATTAAATGCAAAGTAAGCAAAAGATGTTATAAGGATTAGGGCGCCTGGGGCTCAGTCAGTGAAGTGTCTGCCTCTGGCCCAGGTTATGAACTCAGGGTCCTGGGACTGAGCCACACATTGGGCACCCTGCTCAGCAGGAAATTTGCTTCTCTCACTCCCTCTCCCTTTGCCTGCTGCTCTCCCTGCTTGAGCTCTCTCCATCAAATAAACAAATAAGATCTTTAAGAAAAAAAAAAAAAAGATGTTATTAAAAATTCTAACAGAAATCAGTAATATTTTAAAAAGAAAATAGACAAAAATCAATGAAATCAAAACCTCATTCTTTGAAAAAATCAAAATTGATAAATCTCTAACAAGGATAACTAACAAGAAAAAAGACACAAATCAGTAACCTGAGAAATCAAAGAGGAGACATCACTACAGACCCCATATATACGACAGGTATGAGGAAAACTGATGGAAGAAATCAAAGAACAACTACCTAAATGGAGAGAGATTCCACATTCACAGACAGACTCAGTATTGTCAAGATGTCAATTCTTCCCAGATTTTGCTGAGTGGCTTAGTCAGTTAAGCATCTGCCTTCAGCTCAGGTCATGATCTCAGAGCCCCGGGATCAAACCCCACATGGGGCTCCCTGCTCAGCCCACAGCCTGCTTCTCCCTCTCCCTCTGCCTCTGCCTCTGCCCCTCCTCCCGTCGTTCTCTCTCTTTCACCCTCACTCATTCTTTCTCAAATAAATACATAAAAATCTTAAAAAGAAAAAAGGGGGGGGGGTCAGTTCTTCCCAACTGGATCTACAGATTCAATGCAATCCCAAACCAAATCCTATTTTGTGGATATCAACAAACCAGTTCTAAAGTTTATAGGGAGAAGCCAAAGATCCACAAAAGTCAACGCAATATCGAAGGAGAACGAAGTTGGATAACTGACACTATCGAACTTTAAGACATACTATGAAACTACACTAATCAAGACAGCATGGTACTGGCTAAAGAATGGACAAGCAGATCAAATGGAGAACCCCAGAAAAGACCCACACATGGTCAACTGATCTTTGACAAAGGAGCAAAGGCAATAAATTGGGAGAAAAGATAAAGTCTTTTTGATAAATAATGCTGGAATGACTACGCATTCCCCTGCAAAAAAATAAATATAGACAGAGACCTTACATCCTTCACAAAAATTAACTGGATGATGGGGCGCCTGGGTGGCTCAGCGTGTTAAGGCCTCTGCCTTTGGCCCAGGTCATGATCCCAGGATCCTGGGATCGAGCCCCGCATCTGGCTCTCTGCTCAGTGCAGAGCCTGCTTCTCTCTCTCTCTGCCTCTCTGCCTACTTGTGTTCTCTGTCAAATAAATAAATAAAATCTTTAAAAAAAAAAAAAAATTAACTGGATGGATCATAGGACCTAAATGCAGAGTGCAAAACTATAAAACTTCTCTATAGAGAAGTTAACATAGGGAAAAAAACAAATGACCTTGGTTATGTTGATGACTTTTTAAGATAATACAATGGCACAATCTATGAAAGAAGTGAACTGATAAGCTGGATTTCATTAAATTTAAAAACTCCAGCTCTGTGAAAGACACTATCAAGAAAATGAGAATCTGGCTGTATGTGCTTGGCTGAGGAGCCAATGGAGTAAAACTATCATCTGTGGGATTATGGCTGAACGCTTCTGAGTCAGAATCCTGCCCATCGGAACGACAGGGAAGCACTGAGGAGCCCTGGCTGGCCTCAGATAGCCAGACCCCACTGTCCCACCAGCAGCCCACTGCATTTAGGGACCAGGATCCTGTGCAGAGGGCCTGTCATCCCCAGGGAAACAGGCGCGGCTGGAAAGGGGCCATTCCCTCGCCAGTCACGCAACACACATTAGTGGGGAACCTGGTGCAAAACCATTCACAGACAACCTGCTTCTAGGTCAGGGTTTCATACGTAGCAGAGCAGCTCCCTTACTGTTGTCTACTGAAAGTCAGCCCTAGTCATAGGGGTTTTTAATTCTAAAATAAAATTTTTTAAAAAGGGAAGACAACCAGAAGAAGAAAATACCTGGAAAACATACCTGATGAAGGACTGTTAATCCAAAACATAAAAAGAACTCTTAAAATTCAACCAGAAAACCACCTGATTCAACATGGGCCAAAGAGCTTAACACAAAATGGCAAAAAACATGTATGAAAAGATGCTCTACACATCATAATGTCATCAGGAAAATGCAAACTAAAAACAAGGAGATACCACTCCACATCTAAGAGAATAGCCAAAATCGAGAACACTGGCAACACCAAACACAGCAGAGGATATATAGCAACAGGAACTCTCTTTCATGGCTGGAGGGAATGAGCACTGGTGCAGCTGTTTTAGAAGACAGTCTGGTGGTTCCTTACAAACCATACTCTTACCATATGATCTAGCAATTACAGTCTTTGGTATTTACCCAAAGAAGCTGGAACCAGTCCGCAGAAAAACCTGCCCGTGGATGTGTATAGCAGCTTTATTTATAATTCCCTAAACCTGGAAGCAACCAAGACACCCTTTAGTGGGTGACTGGATAAATAACAATGGTATATCCACAAACTGAGTATAACTCAGTACTGGAAAGAAGCAAGCTATCAAGTCATGGAACAGCATAGAAGAACTCAAGTGCATACTGCCAAGTGAGGAAGCCAATCTGAGAAGGCTACATAAAATTCCACTCTCTGCCATTCCAAGAAAGGCATAACAACGAATACAGTAAAAGGTCAGTGGCTACCAGGGGCTGGGGGAGAGAGGAATGAAGAGCTGAAGAACAGTGGTCTTTCAGGAAGTAAAACTACTCTGACTGATACCAAAATGGTAGATTTGAGTGATTATACGTTTGTCAAACCCCGAGAATGTACAATACCAGGAGTGAATCTTAAGATAAACAATGGACTGTGGGACGTGTCCAATGCAGATGCATCTATTATAACAAATGGACTCTCTGGTGGGGCTACTACTTACGTGGAAAGCTGAGGGAAGGGCACCAGGAGTACATGAGAACCATACATGCTGCTCAATTTTGTTGTGAACTTAAAACGGCTTTAAGAAAATAAAGTCCTGGGCGCCTGGGTGGCTCAGTGGATTAAGCCGCTGCCTTCGGCTCAGGTCATGATCTCAGGGTCTTGGGATCGAGTCCCGCATCGGGCTCTCTGCTCAGCAGGGAGCCTGATTCCCTCTCTCTCTCTCTCTCTCTCTCTCTCTGGCTGCCTCTCTGTGTACTTGTGATTTCTCTCTGTCAAATAAATAAATCTTTTAAAAAAAAAAAAAAAAGAAAAGAAAGTCCTGGGGCACCTGGGTGGCTCAGATGGTTAAGCATCTGCCTTTGGCTCAGGTCATGATCTCAGGGTCCTGGCACTGAGCTACACATGGGGTTCCCGACTCAGCGGGGAGTCTGCTTCTCCTTCTTAATCTGCCTCTCCCTCTGCTTGTGCACGCTCTCTGTCTCAAATAAAATTTTTTTTAAATCTTTAAGAAAAATGAAGTCCTTTTTTTTTAAGTCGTATTCGACCTATTCTTTCACCAACACTGAGCTGGACAACCAGAAAGCAATACTAGCAAAGTGGAGGTAAAAGGACTTTCAACACAGACTTCCATACCCAGCTAAATTACCAACGGAGGATACAGACATTTACATTCACATATGGGCTCAAAAATTCCATCTCCCACAAATATCTGGAAGCTACTGGAGAATATTCTTCAGAAAACAAGTGAGGAAAAGATTAACACCCAGGATCCAAGAAGCCACAGACATAAGCTGGCACCACAGAAGTCCAGCATGACTTCTGCAACAGGAGCGGAGATCCACGTGGATGCAAACAAGAGGCCAGGGACTTAAAGAAAGTCCTCTCCCCGAAGCTGGCACTACACAGCGGCAAGTTTGAAAAGTAACTCCTACCACAGACAAAGTAACTCTGACTTTAACAGAGCTTCTAAAAGTAGAAGAAAATCAGGAGAGTAAAGAACAGAAAAAGGAAGGCCAAAGAGGCCTACAGCATGTGACTCTCCCTCACATGGAACTACACTGAGACTCCTTTGTGGCTCATCTGATGACATACTACAGTGGCAAGACCAGGGGAGAGAGACCCACGCACAGACCGCCTGCTGGTAAGAGGCTAAAACAGTACAAAGCCCATGAATATCTCCCAAAATTACATACGCATTTAAGATCTGATTCAGGTCACCTAGAAATCCATCCGAATGACAATACACGGGCAGGACAAACAGACAAGTGGATTCACTGCAGTCATCATGTCTAATACAGAAGAACAGACACAACCTTAATGTTCGAGTAACTGAGCTCCGCACACGTATGAATAACATTCAGCTGCAAAGACGGGGAAGGAGGCCCCCTACAGCCTGCCGAGGAGAGGTCACCAATGCACCCCGTCCCATGGACTGCACCCTGACGTCAGTTTGTCAATGAAAATGGGTGGCATCACTCATCTGAGGATCACAGACTTTCCACAGCAAAAAGAGCAAGATCCTTTACTAGGTACTACATCTATTTGTTGATTGAAATGTGAAAAAAAAAAAATAGAGCCATAACTTATAAAATAAACTGTTCTATGACTCACAAAAGTTATTTAAACTGTACTAAACCAAGGTGGCTAAGAAAAACTACCTTCCCTCAAGCTGTGTGAACAGCGGCTCACTCAGAGACGGCTGTTCCAAAACACTCCTGCCTCCTTTTACTGCGCCTCGCTTTGCCCAGTTTTGCAAATACCACGCTTTTGACAAACTGAAGGTCTCTGACAACCCGGCATCAAGAGAGTCTATCAGTGTCATTTTTCCCACAGCGTTTGCTCACTTCGTGTCTCTGTGCCACATTTTGGTAATTTTCGCAATATTGCAAACTTCTCATTATTACAATATTTATCACAGTGTTTTGTGATCAGTGCTTGCAACTCACTGAAAGCTCAGAAGATGGTGAGCATTTTTTTTAGAATAAACTTTTTTTAATTAAGGTGTGTACACTAGATGTAATGCTACAGGACCAGTGGGTGGATCATGTAGTTCAGTCTCAGGGCTGTGAGTTCAAGCCCCACACTGGGCATGGAGCTTACTTTAAAAAGAGGAGGGGAGCACCTGGATGGCGCGTTGGTTGAGCATCTGTCTGTTGGTTTCGGCACAGGTCATGCCCTCACGGTGGCGGGATCAAGCGCTGGGCTCCACGCTCCATGGGGAGTCGGCCTGAGCTTCTCCCTCCCTCCCTGCCCCTCCTCCCACTCGTGCACACTCTCTCTCTAAAATGGATTCAAACAAACAGACTTAATCTACTGCACACAGTAGGCAGGCTGCAGCAGAGTGTAAACATAACTCTTAACACACACTGGGAAACCAAGACATTCCTCTGACTCATTTCACTGCAATATTCACGTTATCGTGGTGGTCTAGAACCCAACCCGCAACAGCTCCCAGACATGCCTTCTACCAGCTGTTAATTTTGGGTGGGCTCAGATTTTCCAAAGATAAAGACCCTGTCTGTTCCAGCGGCTCACTCAGGCCTGGAATCCTCATCAATGTCATCCACACCACACTCGGTGCCCCTACCCCTACCAACTCCCACTGTGAACAGCTCTGCCTCTTCAGGAGCTCCCTGTCCCTACGGCTGAGCAAATCTGCTAAGCCCACTTTCCAGTGATCAGAAGCGGCCTCTGGTGAGGCTTCAACAGACATAAAGGTACAGGACTATAACTTTAAGGGAGAAAACGGGAATTTTGTGAGTTAATACTCTCCTCCTTCAGATTTTCAGAAAATCTGAAAACCCATCTCTAGAGAAAATACCCATTAACCCAGACACTTGGAGGCCTCAATACTGGTCCACCAGGCACCACTGGTGCACTTAGGTGCACTTTAGGAAAACTGTATTAGAGACCTCAATTTCAAACGGGCAGAGAAGTAGAGAATATGACTGACCATACATTCCACTTGTCACTTTAAAGATTTGTATTTATTTACTTTAGAGAAAGCATGCGTGGCAGGGGCGGAGGCTCGGGGGGGAGGCTCAGTGGCAGAGGGAGAAGCAGACTCCCCACTACGCAAGGAACCTGATGCGGGACTCCATCCCAGGACCCCGGGATCATGACCTGAGCTGAAGGCAGACGCTTAACTGACTGAGCCACCCAAGCACCCCTCCGCTTTTCACTTTAACCATGGACTCACTCACTGCTCTGGAAGCTTCCTGATGCTGTGCAGGTTTTTCCAAGGTGAGAGTACGCATGGAAAACAGGGAGGGCACGGCGACCAGAAACAAGAAGAACCCAGCTAGAGAGGAGGCAGGAGTTCCAAGGACAGCACAGCCGCGGGGCTATAGGCTGCAGCTCAGAGAACAGGGCTGAAAGCACTACGAGAGTCCAAAGGAACCACAGACAGATGGGCTCTGTGGCGTTGGCTATGTGGTATATTACACTGACAGTTCTGTGACGCTGTGGGGATTGTTGAAGAGACTTCAAGCTGCAAAGAAATTTAAGCAAACAGAAAAAAAAAAAATTAAGAGGGGCGCCTGGGTGGGTTAAAGCCTCTGCCTTCGGCTCAGGTCATGATCTCAGGGTCCTGGGATCGAGCCCCGCAACGGGCTCTCTGCTCAGCAGGGAGCCTGCTTCCTCCTCTCTCTCCGCCTGCCTCTCTGCCTACTTGTGATCTCTGTCCGTCAAATAAATAAATAAAATCTTTAAAAAAAAAATTAAGACACAGCACGGTCAGATCCAAGAGCAATGTGTCTACTCAAATTATTTACAATGGTGAAGGTAAACATCAGAAGGGACAAGGTACCTGCTTTCTGTTCTAAGTCTCTTGACATTTTCAACAACAATTTTTTTATTAATTTGATAAAAATAAAATCAATGTTTTAAAAATATCTGAATTAAACACAGCAAAAATAGTTGCTAAATTTGAGTGTTAGGCACATGGGTGTGTATCATTACTATTCCCTGTACCTATCTGTACCATTCAAGTATGTCATAAAAGGGGAAAAACTGCAATCTTGAATAGACCAGTAAAAACGGAGGCTAACTCTAGGGAAAAACACAAGAAAAATGCTGTGCCACAAAATAGGACTTGCCACCCATCATTAGGTGTATATAAATTACTATTTTAGTGACCAATTTAATTCCAACATAATTAGATGAAAAACTTAAGTTATTTTAAAATAGAAATTCCTAACACGTGGGACCATATATAAAGAGCATGCAAGCACTCAATCTCCGAGTCCTCACTGATGACCCATGCTCTATGTCGAACACAGAGCCCAGGACAAGGGAGTACCCAGTGATCTGTTTACCACCGGGGCACTTTTAAGGCAGGGCTCCACTTCCTCACCCTCCTCCCAATCGAGCACAGTACACGCTCCCTCCCTTGAACCTGAACTGGCAACACAGCAGGAGCTGGCCCGTGTGACTCCCAAGGCTTGGAGCTCTGCCATGGGAGCCTCACAGTTGTGCCTGTTGCTCTGGGCCACTTGCTCCGGGGATGCTGTCATGTCAGTCCAGCTCCCCAGAGGCCCAGAGAGGAGGAGAAAAGTCCCTGGGCTTTCTCTCCAACCACAGCTGAGCCCTGCTGCACCAACCCACCCAGGCTTCTCACTGCAGGAGAAAAAGAAACCCTTTCGGGTGAATTTTCTTTATTTGTTAAGTGGGCCCATGCAGAGGAGTTTAAAAGCAACAGAGCCTTTATCTATGTTAACAGGAAGAATGACTTAAGACAATTTTATAAACAGTACTGATCTGGGGATCAGCAACCCTTCCAAAATAGGATCTATTATCACACAACAGCGGGAAGCAAGCGACGCCACCGTCTCATGTTCAAGCATCAAACAAGGGCCGAGGAGAACTTACACAGCACCCACCTTGTCTTTAGCTCTACAAAATGTCAAGGAAGGGGCGCCTGGGTGGCTAAGAGGGTTTAGCCTCTTGCCTTCGGCTCAGGTCATGATCCCGGGGTCCTGGGATCGAGCCCTATATCAGGCTCTCTGCTTGGAAGGGGGCCTGCTTCCCCTTCCCCTCCGCCTGCCTCCCCGCCTCCCCGCCTGCCTCTCTGCCTGCTTGTGATCTGTGTGTGTGTGTGTGTGTGTGTGTGTGTGTGTGTGAAATAAATAAATAAAACCTTAGGGAGAAAAAAAAAAGAAATGTCAAGGAAAAGAAAATGGAAGATCAGAGGACTGGCTGGGATTAACAGTCTCTGCCTTAAGAGCAACAGCATCTCTTGGTTTAGATCCTTCAGGCACTCACACCTCAGGACACATCAGTGTAATCTGCTCATTCTTCCTGGTGACAAGGACTCAAGACCAATCAAGAAAACAGGAGTACTGGGGTGCCTGGCTGGCTCAGTAGGTTAAGCCTCTGCCTTCAGCCCGGGTCATAGTCCCAGGGTCCTGGGATCGAGCCCCACGTCGGGCTCTCTGCTCAGCAGAGCCTGCTTCCTCCTCTCTCTCTGCCTGCCTCTCTGCCTACTTGTGATCTCTCTCTGTCAAATAAATAAATAAAATCTTTAAAAAAAAAAAAATGCTGAATTTGGAATGGTGTGCATAGAAAGAACTCTGGAAAATGAGTTACTATTTCAAATGACAAACGTGGGAGGTTTCACTGATCACCAAAAATTCTGACAGCAGGGGCGCCTGGGTAGCTCAGTCAGTGAAGCATCTGCCTTGGATCCCAGGATCCTGGGCTCGAACCCCATGTCAGGCTCCCTGCCCTGCACTCAGCGGAGAGTCTGCTTCTCTCTCTCTTCCTCTGCCCCTCCCCACCGCTCATTCCCTCTCTCAGTAAGTTCTTTAAAAAAAAAAAAGAAAGAAAGAAAGAAAGAAAACGGCAATTTTTGCAATTAACAAAATAAAACTTCAAATATTTTACTGTAGGGGCGCCTGGGTGGCTCAGTGGGTTAAAGCCTCTGCCCTCGGCTCTGGTCATGATCCCAGGGTCCTGGGATCTGACTCCATATTGGGTTCCCTGCTCATCAAGAGCTTGCTTCCCTCTCTCTCTCTGCCTGCCTCTCTGCCTACTTGTGATCTCTGTCTGTCAAATAAATAAATAAAATCTTTTATAAATAAATAAGAATTTAAAAATTAAATTTTTTACTGTAAATAGTATGATCAATGATAACAATGCTTTTGTGTAGAACAGGTATAATGTGCCAGGCACCTAGCTGAACCCCAACCTGCAAGCTCATTTATTCCTAATAGCCTCAGCACACCCGTTTAGGTGATAAAAACCAAGGCTCAAGAAGATGTGCGGTGTGCTCGTATCTATGTGGTCTACGTGGCTGAGACAGCCAGGACCTGACAGAACACTCGCAGACGGCTTACGCATCAGTGTCCTCTCTGGCCCAAAGTAATCTTAAGGACAAAGGCTGAGCAGTGAAATCAATATTATCTTTACAAAAGAGGAGCTAAAATAAAAAAGAGATAAGAGGTACTTAAACATCTTAATCCCTGTGGCTCTTCTACAATTCCAAACACTATCTTAACCAATATAAGAAATAGTTCTAAATCAAACAGCAACCATTTCGGTAGAATTCCTAGTTTTACCAGCATAACTCTCAGGTTCATCTATCGAAGAATCTTAAAATGTTATGGCAGACTTTTTCAACATTTAAATGTATTCCTGAATGGAGAGGAACTGAAGTCCTAAAGAAAATACCACTAACTTGTTTCACAGTGTCGCCTGTAAGACTAACCTATTCTAGCTGCACTGCCCGCATCCCACAAAAGAAAGAATTAATTTCTCTTAAATATGTTTCATTTCTATCCATTTCATTCCAATAGGTTCCCTCAAATACACATACGAAAAGCTTTTCTCCTTAAAAATCACTATAAATACCCCAAATCTCACAAGCTCTAGTCCAATCACTTTCACTTCTGTCAAAAAGAAACGGTCCACCTTTCCTTTCCTACCGTCCCATCGGACAGGTGTCTACACTTCACTTGCTAATTTAGTGGACAGCTGCAACCTGTTAGAAGGTGAAATGCCCCAGAAAAAATACGAACATGGTCTCTGCCTTTCAAAGGAAGCTGTTCCCCCATGTATGTGTCCGGAGTAGGGGAATGCACAGGGCTTTAAGAACAGCAAACCTACACGAAGGTACTCCTGGCTTTCAGCAACGTTTCACACTCACTACAGAGCGCCAGGACCGCACGGCCTACCTGCATCCGCTCTGGACCGCTGGCCAGGGGTCTTCCCGAATGGGGTCTTCATTCATCTGTATTTAAGTGAGCAGCACAGCTGCTGGACTAGGGTGAAAATTGAATACTCTCCGATTTCAAACTTTTCACAGAATCTCAATGTTCCTATTAATCCATCATCCAAGTGCCTCTTTTACAAGTTCAGCAGAAACATGTAGGACTCATAAGGACTCTGTAAGACAGGGAAGTAACAGTTTGTTACTAAAACATCGCAAGACCAAAAGTACCCTCACGTACGATTTTAAACAGTGCTTTGCCCAGAAGCCACTAGCCGTAGTTCCTCAGACCTGGGCGCCAAGGGCAGCAGCGCCTCCCAGAGGCCGCGCAGAACACCACGCTGCATCCGCCTCCTTCACCCAACCCGGGGGGGCTGCCGCCAGCAGTCAAGGGCGGACAACGGGGTGTCTGTGAGGACAGACCCTGCATGGCCCATCTCCTCGACAGGACACGGGGGCCCAGCCCACAGGGGAGGAGGGGTACCAGCATGGGAACCAAGTTCAGGTCAGAACCTCGGCTGGGCATCGGTCAGCAGCCAGCAGCCAGAGCAAGAGAAAGGAACAGCGCCAGGTAAGAGTGAGGGGCCCTGTGCACTCCCAAGCTTCCAGAAACTGAGCAAAAGATCAGCGAAGCCGTTTACCCTTTCAGCCAAACCGGACTCCAGTTTCAGCCCATGCAGTAATACACAGGTGGAGACAGGGTCTCACAAAACATGAAAATGCTGCAAATCTCACGGAAGCCGAGGACTGCTCTGGGCTGGGTATACTCGGGTTTCATGCAACCACAGGTGTTAAGAAGTGAAGGCAGTGCTGAATTAATTTTCTTGAGACAAAAATGTAACAAAACAGAATGATTAAAAAGCTGTTGGGGAGAGAAGAATCCATTTAACCAATAAAATTCTTAAGTATACAAAACTTTTTATTATTCAAGGAAGATAGACTTAAAAATGACCACATCTTAGAGTTCATGTGTTCAGTGAGTAGACCCCCCATTTGAGGCTCAGAAAGGAGGGGCAGTACAGACCTCAGCCAGGAGCAGCGCGTCTTCTGGACACAGCTCTTCCCCCGCGAGGTCCCAGCGCTCTGCGGCATCCCCGCCCGAGGCCCGAGGAGCCCACGACAAGGCCGACACGTGGCCGCCACCCACCTCCCACGTCCACGACAGCCACGTGAGCGGCGCTCCTGGCTCCTGCTCAGCGCCAGCGCCCCCAGCAACCCATCCACGGGACTCCCTTCCTTGCAGGGTCCTGCCTTCCAGAAAGCAGAACGCCACCAGGGTCCCCCCACGACATACAGCTCCACACCCTGCCGCCCACACAGCCACGCAGCCACAGCACGGCCTGACATCGTGGCCTCCAGCCGCCTGAGGACCCCGTGGCCGCGCTCCTCCTCGGCACCACCATTCTCCCCGTTCTTGGCTACAAGGCCCCTGCAAGTCGGCCCTCAGGTCTCCAGCGCCCGCCTTTCCAGCCACCTGCTCCCCACCCCACCACGGACCTCCAGGGTCACAGTCCGCACCGTCTCAGCACCGAGGACTACCACACCCCCGGACTCCTCGTTCCAAGTCCCGCTTCCCTCACACGGCCACTGCCACCCACACTTTCCTGCTGCGACCGCTACCTCCCTCTGTGGCCGCACCACTGTGCCACGGTCCGTGGCCCTCCTCGAGGACCAACTGCCCTCCTAGCTGCTCTGACTCCTCGGACATCAACACAACAGCTACTCCTTTGCTGTTCTCCCATTTCCTTACCCTTCCTGTTGTCCTGTCACCTTCATGGCAAAACCCTGACCCAGCTCCCTGCCTCGGTCCACAGCTTTCGCCATGAGGCAGGGTCAAGCTGTTCAGAGCCTGCCTCGAGCGAGCACGCCCAGCGGTCCACCCTCGGGCAGGCCCAGGGGACAGCCCCGCACACGAGAGGCCGGCCCACGCTCGTCGCCGGGCGGACAGCGCCCTCCACGCTCCCCGCGCGCCCCGGCCCGCGCGTTCCCAGCAGCGCTCGACGCGAGAACACCCCGCGGTCCTGCTGCTCTGCACAGAGCGACCCTGAAGACTGAGGGACAGGTTACTCTGCGCGAGAGCCAGAGTAACGGCCTCCCGAACTAAACACCAAGAACGCGGCCTCCAGGCGCTGCTTCCCGCTGCACACGTCAGGGCGGGTCGCTCGGTCACTCGGACAAACGGGTCACACCTGCTCTACTTGGACACAGCGCCAGGCCCACACAGAAGGAAGTGCTGCGGTGCGGGAAGGCGGCCCCATCTTCGGAATAATCCAGAAACTCGCTGTTCCAGATGCAGCTGATACTCCAACTGCCTAATCGCACCCTGATCCTGAGAGTCCAAAGAGGGGACGCCTCGGTGCTGACGGGCGCCTGGCGTTGCTCTTCCCGCAGCTGCCATGGAATGCTCTGGAAACTTCCCAGAACAAATCTCACTCTTTCCACAGGAAAGAGAAAAACTTAATTTGTTCCAAAAAAGGAAAAAAAAAAAACAAAAAAAAAACTTTTTAAACATACCTTTAAGTTACTCTATTAAGTGGCTTTCTGTCAACAAGACAAAGCAAAGATAATTTTTTTTTTTAATTTTAAATGCTGACATTGTAAAATCTTATTCCTAGGAGAATAGGGAAATACAAAAGCTTTTTTCAAGTAGTATAGAAAATGCTGTCATGGGCCATAAAAAGGCAGTCCTAGGTTTGGAGAGGCCAACGGATGTGGCCACAAGGTGAAAAGGGCCACACGTGCCAGCCCCCCGGGGCGCCATTGCTCACACAGCATTGCCAGAAACGCTGCCATCAGGCCTCTGGACCTCATCCCCAGTTTTCAGTGAGCACAGGTGACAGGGGAGCCACACGCAAGTGTCCACAAGGCTAACAGGCCCCACTCTGCGGACATCCATGTACGGCTCTGGCCGGAGACTACAGGAGCCCCGAGTGCGCTGTGCTGGGGGGAAGCTACACGACCCTCAAGACGAGCGGAGAAATTCAAACACTGTGGCCTTCCCACTGGCCCCTCACACACACTTGTGAAGCCGGGGCGGTACACCCAAATACGGTCCTTCTCAGGAAACACGGACACTTCTAGAGGCAATGGTTCCGGAAAGAAAATGAAATACACACACGAAAACTGCGAGCTACTAATTCTTAAATCTAAGTGAGGGCGTGCTCATGTTACCCTTGGAACTCTTGTTTCAATTCGAAGTTTTTCACAATAAAAAGTTGGGGAAGAGAAGATCCTGGATTTTCCTTTGCTGAATCCGTGTGCAGTGAACACCGCCGGCTGTCCAGGCTTGCAATTCCGCGACACGATCTTTAAAATGTGCCATTAATTCAGTATTCCAACTTGATATTCTCCTCCATAATAATCTTTTTTTTTTTTAAAGATTTTATTTATTTATTTGACAGAGAGAGATCACAAGTAGGCAGAGAGGCAGGCAGAGAGAGAGAGAGAGAGAAGGAGAAGCAGACTCCCTGCCAAGCAGAGAGCCTTGATCCCAGGACCCTGAGATCATGACTTGAGCTGAAGGCAGCAGCTTAACCCACTGAGCCACCCAGGCGCCCTCCTCCATAATAATCTTAAAGGGGACAAGATTCTCACAAACAGTGTCACACAAAAGCACTGTCCGAAAGCACACGCTGTGCGTCACACGCTGCACCCCATGCGGCTGCTCCAGGCCTCACGGCCACCAGGAGGCACATACAGGGACCACACCGCAGCACGAAAGCTACAGCAGCCCGCACAGCACAGGCAGACGGCAAGGAGCACTGAGACAATGTCCTACGCTAACCGCAAACTCGGAGATTGTGTCCGTAAAGGAAGAGAGCGCCACGGAACTCAATGCCGCTATATCCTATGTCAAGAAAGCATAAAAAATGAGTGCTTCCCCGTTTCAGATATAAAAGAAGTAAAAAACACAAAATAGAATTACATATCAAAGTATCTGCAGCCAGCTGTCATCATCACACAGTGCTATTTATAAAAAGGAAATAAAGCTCCAAAACTGTTCAAGCAAAGATGGCAAGTCCCAAGAGGTCTGGGCCCCCGGACGGTCACCAGAAAGTAGAGGAGAGCACTAACGGCCAAAACACATGCAGCACGAGCTGAAGCCGGGCTGCCCAGAGCGGTCTGAAGGCTGTTGTCACAGAGGACCCAGCACAGGTGGGAGGAGCGCGTATGGCCACGAACACAGGAAACCAGTACCCAGCGAAACTCTGAACAGGACCTAAATACTAGATATTAGAGTTGTAAGGAAATATTCTATTATATTATATAGGGAAATATTATAGTTATAAGGAAAAATATCCCTACTGTAAAAAGCGTCATACTCCCTGCATTTTACGGCAAGCTTTCAAATGGCCCAACAAAAAACTGTCAGTGCAGCGAAGTATTAGTGAATGGCTCTCAGGGGAGGGCAGACGATAGAAAGCTAGCTCCAGGGGCGCCTGGGTGGCTCAGTGGGTTAAAGCCTCTGCCTTCAGCTCAGGTCATGATCTCAGAATCCTGGGATCGAGCCCCGCATCGGGCCCTCTGCTCGGCAGGGAGCCTGCTTCCCCCCCTCTCTCTCTGCCTGTCTCTCTGCCTACCTGTGATCTCTGTCTATCAAATAAATAAATAAAATCTTTAAAAAAAAAAAAAAAAGAAAGAAAGCTAGCTCCACATTTTCTGTGCATAGAAAATTTCACTTAAAAAGTCTCAGGGGGGCGCCTGGGTGGCTCAGTGGTTGAGGCCTCTGCCTTCAGCTCAGGTCATGATCTCAGGGTCCTGGGATCGAGACCCACATCAGACTCTCTGCTCAGCAGGGAGCCTGCTTCCTCCTCTCTCTCTGCCTGTCTCTCTGCCTGCTTGTGATCTGTCAAATAAATTAAAAAAAAAAAAAAAA
>NC_081565.1:88899786-88911584 GCF_022355385.1 Mustela nigripes | reverse complement strand
AATAAATAAAATCTTTAAAAAAAAAAAAAAAAGAAAGAAAGCTAGCTCCACATTTTCTGTGCATAGAAAATTTCACTTAAAAAGTCTCAGGGGGGCGCCTGGGTGGCTCAGTGGTTGAGGCCTCTGCCTTCAGCTCAGGTCATGATCTCAGGGTCCTGGGATCGAGACCCACATCAGACTCTCTGCTCAGCAGGGAGCCTGCTTCCTCCTCTCTCTCTGCCTGTCTCTCTGCCTGCTTGTGATCTGTCAAATAAATTAAAAAAAAAAAAAAATCAGGGGGGAAATAAATAAATAAATAGATAATGAATAAAGTCTCAGGGGGAGGGGCCCCTGGGTGGCTTAGTGGGTTAAGCCTCTACCTTTGGCTCAGGTCGGTCTCAGGCTCGGGTCATGGTCTCGGGGTCCTGGGATACAGTCCCGCATCGGGCTCTCTGCTCAGCGGGGGGCCTGCTTCCTCCTCTCTCTCTGCCTGCCTCTCTGCCTACTTGTGATCTCTGTCTGTTAAATAAACAAATAAAATCTTAAAAATAATAATAATAATAATATGAAATTAAATGAAACGAAACAAAAAACAAAAGGTAAAATGTCTCAGGAAGGGGCGCCTGGGCAGTTCAGTGGGTTGAGCTGTCTGACTCGGGTTCAGCTTAGGTCACCATCTCTGGGTCGTGTCTGGCTCTGAGCTGGGTTTGGAGCCTGCCTGGGATTCTCTTATATTCCCCCACCCAATGCCCCCACTCACCTGTGCGTGTGCACACACACTCTCTCTCTAAAATGAATAAATAAAATCTCATTTTTAAAAAAAGCCTGGGGTAAAAAAGAGCAGAGGGAGGAGAAAAGGCAAGACTGGACCTGTTGACAACACAGGTTTACTGTAGGTGCTCAAAGGTCTGTGACTTGTTTTCTAAGATGTGACTTTTTTAAATGGATTAAAAAAAAAAAAAAAAAAAACCAGTAAATGGGGCACCTGGGTGGTTCAGTCAGTTAAACGTCTGCCTTTGGCTCAAGTCAAGCCCCGAATCAGGCTCCCTGCTCAGTGGGGAGCCTGCTTCTCCCTCTGCCTGCCACTCCCCCTGCTTGTGCTCTGTCAAATAAAAAAATAAAAAAATTAAATATTTTTAAAAATTAAAAAATAAAAAAAAAAATTTTAATTAAAAAGCAAGGGGCGCCTGGGTGGCTCAGAGGGCTAAAGCCTCTGCCTTCAGCTCAGGTCATGATCTCGGGGTCCTGGGATCGAGTCCCAAATCGGGCTCTCTGCTCAGCAGGGAGCCTGCTTCCCCCCTCTCTCTCTGCCTGCCTCACTGCCTACTTGTGATCTCTGTCAAATAAATAAATAAAATCTTTAAAAATTTAAAAAGCCATCATTTAAGTATCTTAAAATATAAAATTTAAATGATACTTATATTAATATCAAGTTGCATTTAACATACTAATAAAGAAGCCAATGTACCATTAAATTTAGTTTGTTTTACAACCATTAAATATAACTGATTTCTACCCTGATCCCTTCTACTTTATGTACTGTATTCAGAAACACTACAAGAAGGCGTCCACAGGGTTCAGCAGACTGCCGAGAGGACCATAACCACTGGCCACAAGCAACTCCACCTGCAGTCACCATGTAAAGAACACACACCTCCTGGGAAGGAGGGACTCATCATCACTGAGAACAGCCTCCTGAAAGCCAGAAAATCAAAATGAAATCTAAAAGAATACCCCAGGGGCGCCTGGGTGGCTCAGTGGGTTAAAGCCTCTGCCTTTGGCTCAGGTCATGATCCCAGAGTCCTGGAACTGAGCCCCGCATCGGGCTCTCTGCTCAGCGGGGAGCCTCCTTCCCCCTCTCTCTGCCTACTTGTGATCTCTGTCAAATAAATAAATAAAATCTTTAAAAAAAAAAAAACAAAAAAAACAAGAACTATCAGAAACCAAGATTTCTTACAGAAATGGGACGCCTGGGTGGCTCAGTCTGTTAAATGCCTGCCTTCGGCTCAGGTCACAACCCCAGGATCCTGGGATCAAGTCCCACATCAGGCTCCTTGCTTGGCGGGGGGCCTGCTTCTTCCTCTGCCTGCTTGTGCACACTCTCTCTCTGACAAATAAATAAAATCTTTAAAAATAAAATAAAATTTAAGGAAAAAAAAAAGATTTCTTACAGAAATGGCTACCTCCAGGTCAGGTACAGCACACACAGGAGGAGCCAGGAAGACATCCCCAGAAGGATGTCAGAAAGATAGGGGGTTCTCTTAACCATTTTCTTAAGTTCCGTACATGAATGAAAACTTCCATGACAAGATCTTGAACACACACACTTAGAAGGCATCGAAGGACGTAATGGGAGCACTCACAGGGGCAGGATTCAGGGAGGTAAACCCCACGTCACGGAGAGCAAGGGGTGGCTGAAAGGCTGACGGCTCTGCTAGGAGCTGAGGACCAGAGCCCCAGGGCTCTCGGGGAGCATCAGAGCAAGGAGAGGGCTGTGAACCCAGGCTGCTGTATCCCTAACTCGGAGCTGCCCGCTCCCTCAGACGCCTGGCCCAAGCAAGCATAAATGCTCCCCAGGAATACCATCCCAGACTCTGCATTATTTCAAACAATTTTAAAAACGTAATCTACCGCATGAGCACACATGTGCACACACACAAACTGGCCTACAGAGACAAAAATTCACAGAAACAACAAGTAAGAATGGAAAAAGCAGGCCAGAGTTGCTAGGTATTTGCAGTTGCAAAACCATACTCTAATGTATGCTGGGGGAAGAAATATATAGAAATATAAATTAGTAAACGAAAAATAAAACCGCTGTGAGCGTCATACTCCAAAGGATAAGACCTACTGGAGAAACTGGTAGAAACTTTCGTTAAAATCAAGGTCGACAAAAAGCCTTGATGCTTCCCTGAGCAGACAGAACCAGTTCAGTCATGCAGGCAAAACTCATTCAGCTCATTGTCTGAGACCGACTTAACCTGGGTCGGCCCTCCCTTGTGCCTCTGGAAATGCAAGCAGAAGCTGGGCTGCTTCCCAAGGCTGGTGTGAGGCAACCACTGACCAGCTCCCAATCCCACGTAAGAACACTAGCACCACGACCAAACCTGGGAAGATGACACAGTCACCGACGTCTCCCAGAGGAGCTGCTTTATGACCCTGCACCGCTGAGCCTCTCTCCATGCTGAGTCGAGCGCTCCCAGTTTGCAAACTGGTTTCCGAGTGTGCGCGCGATAAACTTTTGCAGACTGTTACTTCACTGACCCACTGGTCTTACTTTGGCTATTTTGAGCCTTTGACACTTCACAGTGTCAAGCAACAGTAGAATGCAAACAAGACTCCAGTGACTCTGGGGCCAGAGAAAACAGGTGCTGGTGCCCTCAGAGCCCACTGAGCTCTCCCACTGAGCTTTCTCCCCAAACCTGAAATTTTAAGGTAAGTCTCTCTGGGTTCTGAGCCCTCCAACCTTCTTGTGCACACTGGCTTTCTGTCCCTGCTTTGCTCTCTAGTTTCCCTTTGTTGAAACTTCTGGTAAGTCACCCATCCTGTTCAAAGGGGGAGACACAGGGTTCCCAGTGATTTGGAACAGCTGTTAGAAACTAAGGCCCTCAGAGTTAAGGTGTTTCAGGGAATCCAAAGGCGAAGAGGTCCTGGGACCAGGCTCTTGTGCCTTTCTCCAAGAAGAGGTCAACTTCTGGATAACCAGAAACTGTAATGGCCGTTGTGGGCGGGGGGGGGGGGGGGGGGGGGGGGGGGGGGGGGGGGCGGGGGGAGCTTTCTTTAGCTCAGCCCACGATAAGGGGCACCTGGAGAAGAGGATCCCCAACCTCTCAGAGACCACAATGGAGTGCAGAAGCTTCCAAAACACAAAAATGACTTCAAAAACAGCTCTAAAAGGATCCTTACAGAATGCAAATTAAAAAATTTTCAGTAAAATCTTTGGACCACCTGAGAAAGAAACCTTAACGTACTCCATGTGCCAAGAACCCTATTAGGAGCCAACTACTCTTGAGTTTTGTATCTGAGACATGACTAAAATTTTTTGAAACAGAAGCTGTAAGATCTCCGTGTCTATCTTCAGGTCTGTGATGCCTACGTCCGTGCTGCAGATGTGATTACCTCCTCTGACCACTATTGCCAGAATTAATTTTAAAGGCTCTATTCAACTGGCTTAAAGAAAATCAGACATTTATATAAATTAAGTACACTCTCTAAAACACTGTACTAATCCAAACATTCTTCAAGTTCATTTAATCTGGGAAAATCTCTAATAAAAGCTAGTTTAAGTTTCTTGGTCTAACAAAAACAGGCATGTCTTCAGAGTTCCCAATAATGAACATGATGTAAACAGGAAACTCTCCTACGCAGGTTTACAGATGGAGTAAGCTCATAGTGTCTCTAGGTTATAGAATGTATCAACAAGAGAACAGTTAAGATGATGGTTAATTATTTAATGTCTGATCCAAGCCTCCTTGTTAGAAATAGGCCATTTAAATAAATATAAATAAGAACAAAGTTTCTACTGTTAAACTAACCGATGTTCACTGACTATTTAAATCATTTCCACATTAGATAAACATTAAAGGCTAAGCCTGCTTATTTAATTCCTGACTTTTTAATTTTTACAGGGAAAAAATATTTGACTGTTAATAAATGTGTTTTATGTCAGACTGAAATTTTTTAAATTTATTTATTTGATATTGAAAGAGAGAGAGAATGCCCAAACAGGGGGAGGGGCAGAGGGAGAAGCAGGTCCCCCGCTGAGCAGGGAGCCTCATGTGGGGCTTGATCCCAAGAAACCTGAGATCACAACCTGAGCTGAAGGGAGATGTTTAACCAACTGTGCCATCCAAACCCCCCCAAAAAAATTTTATATGAAGCAGAATACACTAGGAATTTTATTTTTTTAAAGATTTTATTTATTTATTTGACAGAGAGAGATCACAAGTAGGCAGAGAGGCAGGCAGAGAGAGAGGAGGAAGCAGGCTCCCTGCTGAGCAGAGAGCCTGATGCGGGACTCGAACCCAGGACCCTGGGACCATGACCCGAGCCAAAGGCAGAAGCTTTAACCGACTGAGCCACCCAGGCGCGCCCCTACACTAGGAATTTTAGAAAAAACGTATCAGTCTGCTAATCTACTAGAGGATGCTAACATATGACAGACTGCTCACAACGCCGGCGGGTTTTCCCTGAAAAGCAAAGTTAAGATCTGTTAAAAGCTGGAAAAGGGGAGTGAAAAGTGCACCAGAGAAAGCATGAGAACACTAGAGCAGCGGCACAAATTAACTCCACACAACCATGCGCAGACAAGGCCCGAGGCAGCCGGGCTCCCTAGAGCTCCCTACCACTGCAAACTACTTCACTCTTCTCAAGCTGTGTTTACAGACCCCTAGTGAGTTGTGATAAACACTTATTTAAATAGGAAATATAGGTGCACCTGGGTGGCTCAGTCAGTTGACCACCCAACTCTTGGTTTCAGCTCAGGTCATGAACTCAAGGTCCTGGGATCAAGCCCCGGGTCGGGTTCCACACTCACCGCCGAGTCGGCTTGAGACTCTTTCTCCCTCCATCTCTCCTCCCCTCTGCCCTCCCCACACTCACACACGCTCTAAGATCTTTTAAAAAGTAAACAGGAAATACTCTCATTATTTGTAGCTACCTATATACATAAATGGATAATACCTATATTCAATGTGTCCATTACTTACAAAGAATTTATTATGCATTTATCTATGGAGAAATAAAAGAATTTCAAAAATGCCAAGAGTGCATGCACAGCATACACTGAAAACAGGAAATACATGTCAGTTGATTAGGCTTTTATTTTAGTTACTTACAAGGTTATATAAATATTTGTAGTATGTGCTGGGCCAAAATATACATTGTATTTTTTGCTGTGGAATGATCCCACATGTTTGAAAGCCACTGCTTTGATACCAGAGTATACTGAGCAACAAAAGGTCTAGGAGCCAGTTGGAAACACCAATACAAAACCAGCTCTCTGTCCGTCCTGCACACACACAGCGACAGCCCCAGGCCACTCCGGGCGCACTCTCCAACAGGCTCACAGGTTCTCACATTGTTTTCCGTTTTGCAGGCAGGCAACAATCTGTACTTAAAAGAACTCCTATTTCTTGTAACTACAATTCAGTCTTGAACAACACTGGGGCTGGGACTGCCAGCACTGTCAAGAAATCCACATAGAACTTGTGACTCCCCAACACCTTAACCAGTAATTGCTACTGTTGACTGGAAGCCCTGCCTATCATGAAAAGAGTTGGTTAATACATTCTGTATGTTACAGGTATCATATGCTATATTCTCACAATCAAGTAGGCCAGGGCGAAAAGCCCTTAAGAAAATATATTTTTATAGTATTGTCCTGTATTATTTACTGAAAAACGCCTGCCCATGAGGGGGCCCGTGCAGTCCACAGTCCTTGTTTAGGGGCCAATTAGTTCCGGCAAAGCCGGAACTTTGCACGGCTGGGAGTGCCAGGGCAGCTCACTGGTAGTCACGGCTCGGCTGTCAGTTTAGAGGCTGCTGACCCGCCTTCCTCATCTTGGTTCTCCCTCTGCTGAGGGAGACAGTCCTCACCTGTCCTGTTCCCACCTGTCCTATCACGCCCACTCCAGCAGAGCCAAGTCAGAAGCCTCCAGACCTTCTCATACTGTCCTCGCCAAAAGGCACTTGGCTCATGTAAACTATGTACCAGGAATGTACACTCATTCCGTGTAATGCACAAACACTACTGCTATCCTCGAACAGGGAACCCGTGATTACTCTCTAACAACTGCCTTGCCGATTTATTTTCTAGGTAGAGTCTTAAGTTTCATAAATTGTGAGCATCTCAACGGATAAGGTTGCAACTGTCAGCAGAAAGTATTTATCTGTTTACTTATCTTTGTGATTTTCATTCCTTAACCTCTTTACCTGCTCCCCCATCTGCCTGCGCCCGCCCCTCTGGTGACCAGCACTGTGTTCTCTGTGCTGAGAGTCTGTTTCTCGGTTTGCCTGTGCGTTTACGTGTCTTTTTCCCCTTTGCTCGTTTAACTTCTACATATTAGTGAATTTGTATGGTGTTTATCTTTCTCTAACTAATTTCACTTAGCATAATACCCTCTAGCTCTATCCACATCACTGCAATGGGAAGATTTCATTCTTTTATGAATGACTGACATTCCACAGTCTGTATACACCACACCTCCTTTTTCATGCACCTACTGATAAACGCTTGGGCTGCTGCCATCAGGTGGCTACTGCTGATAATGCTGCCGTAAACACTGCGGTGCATGGCCCCCTTTGGATTAGTACTTCTGTATTCTTCAGGTAAATACCCCATAGTGCTACTGGCTGGAGCGTAAGACAGTTCTGTTTTTGAGGAACCTCCATGCTGTTCTCTAGAGTAGCTGAACCAGCTTGCACTCCCACCAACAGTGAGAGAGGATGCCCCTTTCTTCACATCCTCACCAACACTTCCTGTTGCCTGTGTTTCTTATTTTAATCATTCTGACTGGTGTGAGGAGACACTTCATTGTAGTTCTGACTGCATGTCCTTGATGAGGAGTGATACTGGGCATCTTTTCATGTCTGTAGAACACACAGATGTCTTCTTAGGGGAAATGTGGTTCTTGTCTTCTGACCAATTTTTAATTGGATTATTTGTTACTTTGGTTACTTTCTATCAGTGCTTTACGTATTTTAGATACTAACCCTTTACTAGATGTGTCATTTGCAAACATCTTCTCCCACTCCGTAGGCTGCGGTCTTCTTGATGGTCTCCTTTACTGTGCAGAAGCTCCTTACGTTGATGGAGTTTACTTCTCTTTTGTTTCCATTGCCTCCAGAGACTCATCCAGAAAAGGGCTAAGGCTGATGTCACAGAGATCACTGCCTACATTCTCTTCAAAGATTTTTGTGGTTTCAGATCTCACCTTCGGGTCTCTCATCCATTCTGAGTTTATCTATATGGTGAAAGAAAGTGATCTCGTTTTATTCTTTTCTATGTTGCTGTCCACTTGACCAAACATCATTTGTTGAGAAGACTTCTTCCCACTGTATATTCATTCCTCTTATGTCAAAATGTAATTGACCAGGGTTAGGCCTCTGCCTTCAGCCCAGGTCATGATCCTGGAGTCCTGGGATGAGTCCCACATCAGGCTCTCTGCTCAGCGGGGAGCCTGCTTCCCACCCCCCCCCCACCCCACCTGCCTCTCTGCCTACTTGTGATCTCTCCCTCTGTCAAATAAATAAAACCTTTTAAAAAAATTACTTGACCATATAATCGTAGATTTCTGGGTTTTCTGTTCTATTCCATTGATCTATGCATCTACTTTTCTATCGGTATCCTACGACTTTAATTACTATCACTTTGTAACATAACTTGAAATCTGGAATTATAGAGTTCCAGATTTCTCTTTTTCAAGATTGCTTTGGCTATTTGAGGTCGTCTGTGGTTCCACACAAATTTTAGGATTGTAAGCTCTAGTTCTGTGAAAAACGTTGTTGGTATTTTGATAGAGAATACACTGAACTGACAGAATCCTTTGGGTACTATAGACATTTTCAAAATACTTGTTCTTCCAATTCATGAGTAAGGATGAACACTTTCCGTTTCTTTTTGGTGTCAACTTTCATTTCTTTCACCAAAGTTTTATACTTTTTTGAGTAAAGATCTTTCACTTCTTAGATCAAGTCTATTCCCATTTTATTGGTTTTGATGCAAATATAAATGGGATTGTTTTCTTAATCTCACTTTCCTCTGCTTCACTATTGTTGTACAGAAATACAACAGCTTTCTGTACATTGATTTTATATCCTGTGACTTCACTGAACTCATTTATCAGTTCCAGTATTTTCAGTGGAGTCTCACAGTTTCCTTTATACAGTGTCATACATAGACAATCACATAGATAGATATTTACAGTCACCTACAAATAGTGAGAGTTTTACTTCTTCCTCTCCAACCTTTTCTTTCTCTGTATAAAACTGTTATGGTTAGTACATCCAGTACTATGGCGAATACAGTGTTGAGAGGAGACATCCTTGTCTTTTTCCTGACCTTAGGGGAAAGGCTCTCAGTTTTTCCCCATTAAGTATGATGTTCAATAAGGGCTTTTCTCATACAGGCCTTTATTTTGTTGAGGTATGTTCCCTGCTCTGCTTTGTTGAGGAATTTTATCATGAATGGATGTTGTACTTTGTCAAATGCTTTTTCTGCATCTATTGAAAATGTTTTTATTCTCTCTTACCAATGTGATATATCACAATGACTGCTTTGTGCATAATAAACCACCCTTGCAACCCAGGAATAAATCTCACTTGATTATGGGGAATAATTCTTTAACATATTGCTGGGATACAAGTTTTGTTGTTTGTCTTTTGGGTTTGTTTGGTTTTTTTTTTTTTTTTAGATTTATTTTTGCCAGAGAGGGAGGAAAGAAAGGGTGAGCATGAGCAGGGGGGCAGGGCAGAGGGAGAAGCAAATTCTTCACGGACCAGGGAGCCCAAGGTAGGACTCAATCCCAGGATCCCAGCCTCATGACCTGAGCAGACACTTAATCAACTGAGCCATCCAGGCGCCCAGTTTGCTACTGTTTATTTGAGAATTTCTGCATCTTTATTCATGAGAGACTACATTCATGTAGGTCCCCCCCCCCCTTGTCTTTAACCAGTTCTACTATCAGGGTGATAGTGGCTACATAAAATTTGGAGGTTTTCTTTCTTTTTTTTTTTTAATAGTTTGAGAATAGGTATTAATTCTTCTTTACAAGTTTGGTAGAACTGACCTGTGAAACTCTCTTGTCCTAGACTTTTGTCTGTTGGGAGATTTTTTATTACCGACTTGATCTCCTTGCTGGTAATCAGTCTGTTCAAATTTTCAGTTTCTTCCTATTTCAATTTTCTTAAGTTACAGGTTTCTAGGAATTTCTACTCATCTCTTCTAAGCTGTCCAATTTGTTGGTATTTGATTTTTCATAATATTGTTACAACTATTTGTATTTTTGTGGTGTTGACTGCTACATCTCCTCTCCACTAGGGATTTTTAGTTGGGTCTGGCTTTTTTTTCTTTTTTTAAGATTTTCTTTATTCATTTGAGAAAGAGAGAGAGTGAGAGAGAGCATGAGGGGGGAGAAGGTGACTCCCCATGGAGCTGGGAGCCTGATACGGGACTCAATCCTGGGACTCCAAGATCATGACCTGAGACGAACGCAGTCGCTCAACCAACTGAGCCACCCAGGCATCCGACTCTTCTTTTTTTAATGAACCTTGCTAGGTTTATCAATTTTGCTGACTATTCCAAAGAACCAGCCGCTGGTTTCACAGACCTGTCCTACTGGTTTTTTTTAGTTTCTATTTATCACTTATTTCTGCTTGAATCCTGTTTTCCTTCCACTTGCTAGATTTGGGTTTTGTTCTTTTTCTAGTCCCTTTATGTATAAGGTTAGATTGTTTGAGATTCTTCTTGCTTCTTGAGGTAGGCCTGTATTGTTATAAACTTCCCTCTTAGAACCACTTTTGCTACATCCCAAAGATTTTGGAACACTGTCTTTACACATTCATTTCTTTCCATGTAATTTGTTCTTTTTGATTTCTTGGTTGACCCATTGTTTAGTAGCAGGTTGTCTGACCTCGATGTAATTGTGTTCTTTCCATATTTTTTCTTGTGGGTGATTAGTTCTAGTTTCATAGCATTGTGGTCAGAAAAGATGCATGGTATGACTTCAATTTGAATTTGAGACTTGTTTTGTGGCAGAGTGTGCCATCTATTCTAAAGAACATTCCATGTTGCACTTGAAGACAAAGTGTATTCTGCTTTCTTTGGATGGAATGTTCTAAATATGTCTACAAAATTCATCTGGTCCAGTGTGTCATTCAAAGCTACTGTTTTATTTGGAATGATCTGTCCATTAATGTAAGCAGGGTGCTAAAGTCCCCTACTATTATTTTATTACTATCAATTAGTTACTTTACATGTTATTAACTTTTATTTATTTTGGTGCTTTCATGTTGGGTGCATAAATATTTACAGTTGTTATAGCCTCTTGCTGAGTTGTCCTCTTTATTACTGTGTAGGGTCCCTCTTTATCTCTTATTACAGTCTTTATTTTAAAGTTTATTTGGTCAGGGGCGCCTGGGTGGCTCAGTGGGTTAAAGCCTCTGCCTTCGGCTCAGGTCATGATCTCAGGGTCCTGGGATGGAGTCCCACATTGGGCTCTGCTCAGCGGGGAGCCTACTTCCTCCTCTCTCTCTGCCTGCCTGATCTCAGCCTACTTGTAATCTCTGCCTGTCAAATAAATAAATAAATAAAATCTTTAAAAAAAAATAAAGTTTATTTGGTCAGATACCAGTAATGCTACCTGGCTTTTTTTTTTTTTTACATCTACCTGCATGAGAAATGTTCCTCCATCCTCTCACTTTCAATCTGCAGGTGTCCTTCGGTCTGAAACAAGTCTCTTGTAGGCAGCATGCGTAGATGGGTTTATTCTTTTTTTATTCTACTCTGTCACCCTGTGTCTTTTGATTAAACATTTAGTCCACTTACACTTACATTCACTAATGATATGTATTTTTCGACTTCTTTAACTTACTTTGTGGTTCCTTCTGTAGATTTTCTCTCATCTTTTCTTCTCTTGCTCTCATGGACTGCTGGCTTTCTTTAGTAATACACTTGGATTCTTTTTTTTTTTTTTTTTTAATATTTTATTTATTTATTTGACAGAGAGATCACAAGGAGGCAGAGAGGCAGGCAGAGAGAGAGAGAGGAGGAAGCAGGCTCCCGGCTGAGCAGAGAGCCCGATGCGGGGCTCGATCCCAGA
>NC_081565.1:88896332-88899686 GCF_022355385.1 Mustela nigripes | reverse complement strand
TTTTTAATATTTTATTTATTTATTTGACAGAGAGATCACAAGGAGGCAGAGAGGCAGGCAGAGAGAGAGAGAGGAGGAAGCAGGCTCCCGGCTGAGCAGAGAGCCCGATGCGGGGCTCGATCCCAGGACCCTGAGACCATGACCCGAGCCGAAGGCAGAGGCTTTAACCCACTGAGCCACCCAGGCGCCCCTACACTTGGATTCTTATCTCTTTAATCTTCACTTATCTATGTTTTAGATAGGTTTTAGATCTGTGGTTACCACTACATTTCTAAGTCACATCTACATATAGCAGTCTATATTAATTTGATGGTCACGTAAGTTTAAACCCATTCTTGACTCCTGTCCCACCATTTTAAATATACAGTGTCATATTTTACATCCTTTTTATTTTACAGATCTTTTTATTTTTATAAAAATACTCATTTTTACTGCTTTTGGTTTTTTCTTCTTTTCATAGTCTCCCTCATCTCTCCTTTCCACTCAGTCCCCTCTGGTTATGTCTTTTTTTTTTTTTTTTTTAAGATTTTATTTATTTGACAGAGAGAGATCACAGTAGACAGAGAGGCAGGCAGAGAGAGAGGAGGAAGCAGGCTCCCCGCCGAGCAGAGAGCCGGATGCGGGACTCGATCCCAGGACCCTGAGATCATGACCTAAGCCGAAGGCAGCGGCTTAACCCACTGAGCCACCCAGGCGCCCCCCTCTGGTTATGTCTTGCAGGGCTGGCTCAGTGGTCATGAACTCCTTCAGTTTTTGTCTGAGAAACTCCCTCTCCTATTCTGGATGACAGTCTTGCTGGACAGAACAATCCTGGCTGCAAATGTTTCTCTTTCAGCACTTGACTATAACAGGCCAGTTCCCTTCTAGCTTGCAAACTATTTTAAGATTTTATTTATTTATTTGACAAAGACACAGCAAGAAAGAAAACACAAGCAGAGGGAATGGGAGAGGGAAAAGCAGGCTTCCTGCCAGAGAGCCCAATGCGGGACTCGATCCCAGGAACCCGGGATCATGACCTGAGCCAAAGGCAGATGCTAAACAACTGAGCCACCCGGGAGTCCCACTTGCAAAAATTTTCTGCTGAAAAATCTACTTTATGCCTTATGCAGTTTCCTTGTACATAGCTATCACCTTCTACCGCTTTTAAATGTTTTTCTTTATTGCTACTTTTTGCCACTATGCGTCTTGGGGTGCACTTCCTCGCTTTCAGTTCTCCAGGGGATCTCTGTACCTCCTGCATCTAGATAGTTTCCTTCCCCAGATTCACTAAGTTATTGGCTATTATTTCTTCAAATATATTTTCTGCCCCCTTACCTATTTCTTATGTGACCCCAAAATGCAAATGTCATTACCCTGATGCAGTCACAAAGTTCCCAAAGACTATCCTCAATCCGCGTAACTTCCTCTGCTCTCCTTTGCTCAGCGTGGCTAGTTTCCTTTACTCGGTCTTCCAGGTCATTAATTTCTTCCTCCCCTTCACCTAGTCTATTTATTCCACCAGATGTATTTTTAATTTCATTTATTTCGTTCTTGATCTGACTAGTTCTTTTTCTATGTGTCAAAAGTATCACTGATGTCCTCCACTCTTTTCTCAAGTCTGGCGACTATATGATCATTCCTGTAAACTCCCTACCAAGTGTATTACTTCTACCCACTTCACTTGGGTCTCTTGCTGTGGTTCGATCCTGTTCCTTCATCTGAGAGGAGTTTCTCGATCTCATTTTGCCTGATCTTCTATGTCTATTTCTGTGTCTTAAGAAAGTCACTTACTTCTCTTTTTGATAAAAGCCTCGTGAAGAAGTCCATAGAGGCCTGCAGTCCAGTGTCCCATTCCTCAGGTCCTGGCACTTCAAGGAGTGTCTCCTATGTGTGTTGTGTGTGCTCTGCTATTAAGTCTCGGGAGCTTTATTCCCTCAGTCCAGTCATCTGCAGTGGCACTCTCTGCCTATTTTTTGCAGTGTTTGGTCTCCAGCAGAGTGGGGTGCATTTTAACATGAGTGTGGTGGTGACATCTGCACCCAAACCGACATCCTGCACAATGTGCGGGTCAGGAGATATGGTGTCGGCAGGGTCTGTCTGACTGAAGGGAGCACGACTGGGAAGGGCAGAGCCACCAAAGTGGGGTGGGAGGGCAGGTTCCAGAGGAGGGTATGGAGTGCAGGTGTAAGCAAGTTAGCTAGGAGTGTCAGCGCCACACTGGTTCCCAAAGGTTGCCTTTTTATCATGCTGGCAGAAGCAGAGGAATGATGCCAGCTCCTTTGTTCTGGGGTGGGGGTAGGTTCCCCTCCCTAAGATCAGTCTCAGTGAGCCATACTTCAAGATGAGCAACTCACTCTCCCAGCTGCCACCAGTGTTCTTGAAACTGCTGGTTCTCTGCTGCATCCAATCAGCTGCCGCGGGTCATGCCAGCTCTTTAAGGGCGGGGGTGCAAGTTACTCATGTCCTTTCCCGGGTTCTAAGCTGAGCCTGCGGATTTTTAAGATTCCAGGCCTTAAGTCCTGCTGATTACAAAAACTCACAAATTCAGGCTCTCCTGCTTTCAAAGGCAAACATTACAAGGATTCATCCTCCCTGTATTTCTAGTGTCCTTGGTATGAAAGTCTGTTTACTGCCTTCTCCTACCACGCTCCCCCCCACCTCCAACGGCCACAGACCACATCTTCACCCTTCCCGCCTCTCTGATGGGGGCATTTGCACAACCTTTAGTTGTGGAGTTTGTTCTGCCAGTCTTCAGGCCATTTTCTCAGTTACTCAGGCTTTAGTGTTATCTAGTTGTATCCATGGGACAAGGGAGCTTAAGGCCCTCCTACTCTGCCATCCTGCCAGCAAACCAACAAAAAGTATTTTGTTTTACACAAATATGTACTACTAGAAATAATGATGAAAGAAAACATATACAAGAAGCAGGAGGTACAGTTTCTGTTAAAAAAGAGATGTGAGGAATGGAGATGCATTTCTGTTGAAGGAAAGAAATAATTTCATCCTTAAGTAAAATAATTATCCTAGAATAAATAAGGAAAAAAGGAAAAAAAGAACTAAATAGGTATAGAAAAAGTTGTAGAAGGTTTGTGGAAAAAGGAATCTTTTATTTATTTATTTGACAGACAAAGATCACAAGCAGGCAGAGAGGCAGGCAGAGAGAGAGAGGAGGAAGCAGACTCCCGTTGAGCAGAGAGCCCGATGCGGGGCCCGATTCCAGGACTCTGGGATCATGACCTGAGCCAAAGGCAGAGGCTTTAACCCACTGAGCCACCCGGGCGCCCCTGGAAAAAGGAATCTTAAAAAAGATATTTTGTGGGTGCCCGGATGGCTCAGTGGGTTAAGCCGCTGCCAGGTCATGATCTCAGGGTCCTG
>NC_081565.1:88876254-88896232 GCF_022355385.1 Mustela nigripes | reverse complement strand
AGCCAAAGGCAGAGGCTTTAACCCACTGAGCCACCCGGGCGCCCCTGGAAAAAGGAATCTTAAAAAAGATATTTTGTGGGTGCCCGGATGGCTCAGTGGGTTAAGCCGCTGCCAGGTCATGATCTCAGGGTCCTGGGATCGAGCCCCGCATCGGGCTCTCTGCTCAGCAGGGAGCCTGCTTCCCTTCCTCTCTCTCTGCCTGCCTCTCCGACTACTTGTGATCTCTGTCAAATAAATAAATAAAATCTTAAAAAAAAAAAAAAAAGATGTTTTGTGTGTGGTCAAGCTAAGATCAGGATGAACTTATTTAAGTTAAAAGAAAAAAAAATAATTTTAATTTCAAAAGTACCCTGGTACAAGATTAGAATTTGGCTTTCTGTTAAATGGACAAGCTTCTTTTCAAATTACCTGTCTGCTCTTAATAAGAAATTATAAACAAAGATTTTTCTACACCTTTAATATAGTAACTTACAAGAATAATTTCCTGTGTCCCACATTGTCTTTAACAGGTCTTTGACTTCTTAGTAAAGTCAGTCTTCTCTACTGAAAGAGCTAAATTTTGTGCAGGTTTTTTTTTACATGTTCTTACCACAGAAATCTTTTCACTTTGGTTGAACAGATAACAAAGTATCGCTTCACAAAAAAACTATAGTCCTATCTGATCAAACGTTCTAAAGCTTTTGACTTCTTTTTTTAAAGGGGGCAATGGCAGGCAGAGGTAGAGGGAGAACCCTGGGACCATGACTGAGCCAAACACAGATGCTTACCCGACTGAGCCACCCAGACGTTTTTTTTTTTCCTTTCTTTAAAAAAAAAAAAAAGAGGGGTGCCTGGGTGGCTCAGTGGGTTGGGCCGCTGCCTTCGGCTCAGGTCATGATCTCAGGGTCCTGGGATCGAGTCCCGCATCGGGCTCTCTGCTCGGCAGGGAGCCTGCTTCCCTCTCTCTCTCTCTCTGCCTGCCTATCCATCTACTTGTGATTTCTCTGTCAAATAAATAAATAAAATCTTTAAAAAAAAAAAAAAAGACATTAACAATGTAATCTTTTGCTGGTGGAGGATCTTGCCTCAGTGTTGATGGCTATTAATCCATCAGAGTGTTGGTGGCTGAAGGCTGGGTGACTGTCATCATTTCTGAAAATAAGATGACCATCGAGTCTGTCACATGGATTGATTCATCTTTCGGGAAAAATTTCTCTGTAGCATGTGATGCTGTATAGTAGCATTTTACTCACAGAACTTCAAAACTGGAGTCCATCCTCTCCAACCCTGCTGCTGCGTTACAGCTACGTTCATGTGATATTCTAAATCCTCTGCTGTCATTTCCACAGTCTTCACGGCATCTTCACCGGGTGTAGATTCCATCTCAAGAAACCACCTTTCTTTGTTCATCAGTAAGAAGCAAGTCCTCGTCTGTTCAAGGTTGATCACGGGATTCTAACAGTTCAGTCCCGTCTTCAGGCCGCACTTTCCGATCCCGCTTCTCCTGCTGTTCCCCCACATCTGCAGTGACTTCCTCCACCGCAGTCTTGAATCCCTCAAAGCCACCCATGAGGGCTGGAATCAACTTCTTCCAAATTCCTGTTGACGCCGACATTGTGGCCATGAATCACAAATGTAGTTTACGGCATCAAGAAGAATGAATCCTTTCCAGAAGTTTTCAACTGACTTTGCCCAGACCCATCAGAGGCATCACTACCTATGGCAGCTATAACCTTACAAAAGGTATTTCTTCAGTAACACTTCAAAGTCAAAATGACTCCTTAATCCATGGGCTGCAGGACGGATGCTGTGTTACCAGCATGAAGACAGTGATCTCACTGCACATCTCCATCAGAACTTGTGGGTGACCTGGTGCGCAGTCAACAAGCAGTCATTTGTTTTTTGAAAGGAGACTTTTTCCCCTGACAGTAGGTCTTAACAGTAGACTTAATATACTCCACAGACCATGCTGTACACAGACGTGCTATCTCCAAGCTTTGTTGTTCCATTTCTAGAGCACAAAAAGAGTAGATTTAGCATACTACGTAAGACCCCTAAGATTTTCAGAATGGTGAATGACCACCAGCTTCAGCAGCCGCACTAGCCCCTAGCAAGACAGTCAGTGTCCTCTGAAGCTTCGAAGCCATGCACCAGACTTCTCTCCTGTAAGCGAGAAGTCCTAGATAACACCTACTTCCAGGCTGGTTCGTTACACTAAAAATGCTGTTGAATGGAGGCGCCGGCACTGGTTCTCTCAGCCAGACCTTCAGGGTCACCTGCTGCAGCAGCTGCGTCGCTACCTCCTCCTGCGTTGCCTTGCCCTCCCATGTCCGAGCAACAGCTTCTTTCCTGAGCCGCATGAACCCACCTCTGCCAGCGTCAAACTTCTCTTCTGCAGCTTCCTTTCCCCGTCCAGCCTTCTCAGAACTGAAGAGTCAGGGCCTGTCTCTGGGTGACACTCTGGCTGCACGGAGTGCTGCAGCGGCTCTGACCATCTATCCAAACCCAACTTGCTCCACATCAGCGGTCAAGCTGCTTCACTTCCCCATCGCCATGTGCTCCCTGGAGCAGCACTCAGAATTTCCTTGAGAACTTTCTCTGCAGTCACAGCTTGGTTAACTGGTGCAAGAGGCCTCAATCTCAGCCCATTTCAGCTTTTAACACGCCTTCCTCACTAAGCTCAATCATTTCTAGCTTCAGATTGAAAGCTGAGAGCCATGTGGCTCTTCCTTCCAGCTGAACATGCAGAGATTACTACAGGGTGATTAGTTAGCCTATTTTCAATATTGTTGTGTCTCAGGGGATGGCAAGAGACGGGGGAATAGCCAGACAGTGGAACAGTCAGAACATACAAAACATTTTATCGATGAAGCTGACTGCCTTATTTGGTCATGGTCTGTAGTGCCCCAAAACAATTACAAGAGCAAAATCAAAGATCAATGGTCAAAGATCACCACAGCAAGTACCACATTAGTGAAGATGTATGAACTATTGTGAGGATTATCAAAATGTGACACAGAGACACAAAGTAAGGAAATACTGCTTAAAAAATGGCACCAGGGCACCGAGCTGTCTCAATAAGAACATGCAACGCCAGACCTGGGGTTGTGGGCTCGGGCCTCACAATGGGTACAGAAAATACTTTTTATTTTTCCTTTAAAGATTTTATTTATTTATTTGACAGAGAGAGACCAAGCAGGCAGAGAGGCAGGCAGAGAGAAAGAGAGGAGGAAGCAGGCTCCCCGCTGAGCAGAGAGCCCGATGTGGGGCTGGATCCCAGGACCCTGAGATCATGACCTGAGCCGAAGGCAGCGGCCTAACCCACTGAGCCACCCAGGGACTCCAGAAAATATTTTTAAAAATAAAATCTTTTAAACAAATAAAAAGAAAATGGCGCCAACAGACTCAACAAAGGATTGTCAAACCTTCAATCTGTAAAAAAAAAAAAAAAAGAACAAAAACAATATCGAATCCATAAAGCACAATAAAGTGAAATGCAATAAAACAGATGTGGTAAGCCTTACCAAATAAGAATACCAGCCTTTCTTTACACTGTACTTCCATAAAATACTGTAAGTGTGACAGAAATTATATGAAAATCTTAAGAATCTGAAATGTTCTGGCATATGCTTTAAGTCGTAATTCCAGCTACTGTCTTACAATACTGCGTAATACAAAAATAACCAAACCCTCCTGCCAAATACATTATACTAATGTCTCATCTGACCTTTAACCATCACCAAATTTTTTTTTAAAGATTTTATTTATTTATTTGACACAGAGAAATCACAAGTAGACAAAGAGGCAGGCAGAGAGAGAGAGGCAAGCAGGCTTCCTGCTGAGCAGAGAGCCCAATGCAGGACTTGATCCCAGGATCCCGAGATCACGACCTGAGCCGAAGGCAGTGGCTTATCCCACTGAGTCACCCAGGCGCCCAAACATCACCAAATTTTAAGTCTTTTGTCACAATTATCGTTTTACTCTGATGCCTTTACAAAACTATGCCTGCAAAAATGCTTCATCTTCAAGGACATTCCCGGAGAAGTCCTGGAGACAAGTACTCTAGAATAAAGATCTCTGAAACTCTTAAAATTGTAAAACTGAACTGGGGTAAGAATTTCCAAAACTCTGATGCAGAAACTGGTGAATTCATAAAACTGCTAACAAAAGACAAAGAATTAATTACAGAAGACTGAATAAGCTGATAAAGATGATCATGATTTTTATGACTTCATTTAAAACATTGCTGGCTGTTTAATGCTTCGTTTTCCTGATTTAAAGGACCCCTTTTTCTCCTCTCCTTTAAGCTATCTATGACTAACAGCATTTTAGTAACATTTTTATAACAAAGTTGTCAATGTATATACTTTTGCATAAGTTCAATAAGAATGTATTCTTGGGGCGCCTGGGTGGCTCAGTGGATTAAGCCGCTGCCTTCGGCTCAGGTCATGATCTCAGGATCCTGGGATCGAGTCCCGCATCGGGCTCTCTGCTCAGCAGGGAGCCTGCTTCCCTCTCTCTCTCTCTCTGGCTGCCTCTCTGTTTACTTGTGATTTCTCTCTGTAAAAAAAATAAAACTTTAAAAAAAAAAAAAAAAAAAAAAAAAAGAATGTATTCTTCCGGGTTGCACAGGTGGCTCAGTGGGTTAAGCATCTGCCTTCAGCTCAAGTCAGGATCTCAGGGTCCTGGGATCCAGTGCTGTATCAGGCTCCATGCTGGACCAGGGACACTGCTTCTCCCTCTCCTCTTCCCCCAGCTCGTGCACTCTCTTCTCTCTCAAATAAAATCTTTAAAAAAAAGAAAAGAAAAAACGGTTCTCCCTATAACAGAAAACAATTAGACAAGTCCTTGGCTAGGCTTTTTAGCCTAAAGAGACTTTTTTTTTTTTTTTAAAGATTTTATTTATTTATTTGACAGGCAGAGATCACAAGTAGGCAGAGAGGCAGGCAGAGAGGAAGGGAAGCAGGCTCCCTGCTGAACAGAGAGCCCGATGCGGGACTCAATCCCAGGACCCTGAGATCATGACCTGAGCCAAAGGCAGAGGCCTTAACCCACTAAGCCACCCAGATGCCCATAATATAAGCTTCTTTATAAGAATATACCCCTAACCCTCATTCCATGTTCTGATTTCAGTGCTCCTGGTTTGCAAACATATGTCTGGAGGGTGCACAACAAACTTTTACTAATTATTACTTCCATTATTCATTGATTTTACTCTGGCTATTTTGAATCTTTCACAATATCAAAGAACACGGTTTTCCAGAAGTAAAAAAAAAAAAAAAAAGGCACAATAAATTTAATGGATGACATTAACAGTAGGCTAACCTTGTTAAAAATTAGTGAACAAAGAGAAATTAGAAGAAAATACTCAGAACAAAGCATGAAGAGGGTAAGAAACTGGGAAGTCTAATATGCTTTAAATGGACTCTGAAAAGGAGGTATTAGGCAAGTGCCTACAAACTTTTTTTGTAGTGCCTACACTATAAAAGATGGTGCCTACAAACTTTTCAAAAGACTGAAAAGAACTTCAGTACAGACTTTATTACACTTGCAAGAACAAAATATACATAAAAATATATACCTAGACACATCATAGTAAAACTGCTGAAAACCAAAGACATACACACACAAAAAAGAAAGACCATAAAAGGCGGAGAAATCAGAGGGGGAGATGAACCATGAGAGACTATGGACCCCGGGAAACAAACTGAAGGCTTCAGAGGGAGGGGTGGGGGATGGGCTAACAGGGTGCTGGCTATTAAGGAGGGCACGTGTTGTGAGGGGTACTGGGTGTTATACACAACTAACAAATCACTAAACACTACATCAAAACTAATCATATACTAAGTGGCTAACTGAATAATAAAAAATAAAAATTAAATTAAAAAAAAAGAAAACCCAGGCGCCTGAGTGGCTCAGTCAGTTAAATATCTGCCTTCAGTTCAGGTCATGATCCCAGGATCTGGAGTTTGAGCCCCACATCAGGCTCCTTGCTTAGCTGGGAGCCTGCTTCTCTCCCTCTCTCTCTGCCTGCTCCCCCTGCATGTGCTCTTGCTCTCCATCAAATACAAAAATAACATCTTTAAAAAAAAAAAAATAGACAGGAGTGACAGCTTCCTTCTCATAAAGAGAACAGAAACCCAACATGTAATTCAGGAACTTCTTTGCACACCTTAGAAGAAAACCAACAAGTTAGACAATTCAATACACATCAAAATTATGCCTTGGGAAAAAAATCAATTTGTGAAATTTTTAGCTAACATAATCAAAGAATTCACTTTTAGCAGTCGTAACAATGGATGAGAAAAATAAAACAGTGTTCTCCAGGGAGGACAATGTTCAAAGATGGAGGACTAGAATTATAGCAATGAATTAAAAACAATGAAAAGGATAAATCTAAATGGTTATGGATTATACAAATTAATAATGTCTTAAGATAAAACAGATACAGAATTAAAGGCACCCAACAGTGGCATATAAGTAAAAATGAGATAAATGGAGTTTAAGGAAGAGAGGGAAATAACAAAATACTACATTTTGAGAAATCAAAGAGCAGATGTTTTTAAAAACTTCCAGGTTAGGGCGCCTGGGTGGCTCAGTGGGTTAAGCCGCTGCCTTCGGCTCAGGTCATGATCTCAGGGTCCTGGGATAGAGTCCTGCATTGGGCTCTCTGCTCAGCAGGGAGTCTGCTTCCTCCTCTCTCTCTCTGCCTACTTGTGATCTCTCTCGGTCAAATAAATAAATAAAATCTTTTTAAAAAATAAAAACCTTCCAGGTTAACAAAAAAAAAAAGAGAGAACCCAAAGAAAAACAAAAAAGGAGAGAAAAAAGTACATTAAGCAAGTATAATAAAGAGAAAATACTTAAGATAAAATTTAAACCCAACTATGTCATTGATTTGGTTAAGTGTCAACAGACCAAAGGTTCCAAATGTAAGAAATATTGTCAGGCTAGATTGTTTAAATTCCAACTATACATTATTGACAACAGACTCATTCAAAATACAAGTACACAGAAAGTATGAAAATAAAGGGCAAAAAAAGGCATACCTTACACATATTAACCAGAGAAAAGATAGTGCAACTACACTAATATTCAGCTAAATAAACTCTATCCTAACAATATTTTTGCCTTAAAAAGGGACACTTAATAGTGTTTTAAAAACTCAAGTGATGGGTGCCTGGGTGGCTCAGTTGGTTAAGCAACTGCCTTCGGCTCGGGTCATGACCTGGAGTCCTGGGATTGAGTCCCACATCAGGCTTCCTGCTCCGCAGGGAGTCTGCTTCTCCTGCTGACCTCTCTCATTCTCTCTCTCTCTCTCTCAAATAAGTAAATAAAATCTTTAAAAAAAAAAAAAAAACCTCGGGGCGCCTGGGTGGCTCAGTGGTTTGGGCTGCTGCCTTCGGCTCGGGTCATGATCTCAGGGTCCTGGGATCGAGCCCCGCATCGGGCTCTCTGCTCCGCAGGAAGCCTGCTTCCCTCTCTCTCTCTCTCTCTGCCTGCCTCTCTGCCTACTTGTGATCTCTGTCTGTCAAATAAATAAATAAAATCTTTTAAAAAAAATTTAAAAATAAAAAAATAAACCTCAACTGATGAGGAAGACCTACAATTCTAAATATGTATGCACCTAACAATATATCCTCAAAATACATAAAGCAAAAACTACCACACTAAGGAGGAACAGATAAATGCAAGATCGCAATATTAATACATTTCTGTTGCTAAGCCATACAACCAGTAGACTAAAAGGAAAAGCTAGTGAGTATGTTAAATTCAACATGACTAACCAAGTTGAACTAACATATAGGCACTGCATCCAACAAACTGAGAAGCACATTCTTGGGCGCCTGGGTGGCTCAGTGGGTTAGGCCACTGCCTTCGGCTCAGGTCATGATCTCAGGGTCCTGGGATCAAGTCCTGAATCAGGCTCTCTGCTCAGCGGGGAGCCTGCTTCCTCCTCCCTCTCTCTCTCTGCCTGCCTCTCCATCTACTTGTGATTTCTCTCTGTCAAATAAATAAATAAAATCTTTAAAAAAATAATAATAAAAAAAGAAAAAGAAGCACATTCTTTCCTAGCACACACTGGGTATTTACAACAATTGATCACATGCTGGGCTATAAAGCAAGCTTCAAAAATTTCATAAGCTTTTAAATGGTGTTCTGACCACAACAGAATTAAGATACAAAGAGAAGCGCCTGCGTGGCTCAGTGGGTTTGCGTGGCTCAGTGGGTTAACTGTCTGCCTTCAGCTCATGTCATGATCCCAGAGTCCCAGGATCGAGCCTCACATCAGGCTCCCTGCTCAGCAGGGCATCTGTTTCTCCCTCTCCCCTTCACCACACTCACATGCTCTACGCCCCATAAATAAATTAAATCTTTATATATATATGCAGAACAGAAAGGATTCTAAGAACAGTGAGACCACTGTGTATGACAACTATAACCGTGGATACATACCACATATTTATCAAAACTCATAGAATATACACCATCAACAGTAAATACTAACATAAAACTACGGACTTAGAATGGTGATGATGTGTCAACAAAGGTTCAGTGATTGTAACAAATGTACAATCTGGTGCAGGATGTTGACAGTGGGGGAGGCTGGGCAGGCCTACGTGGTCAGGGAATAGGGAGATACAGGCGAACTCTATTTTCTGCTCAATTTTGCTGTGAAAACTGCTCTTAAAATGGGCACCTGGGTGGCTCAGTGGGTTAAGCCTCTGCCTTCGGCTCAGGTCATGATCTCAGGGTCCAGGGATGGAGCCCCGCGTCAGGCTCTCTGCTCAGCGGGGAGCCTGCTCCCTACCCCCCCCAACCCACCCCCCGCCTATTTGTGATCTCGGTCTGTCAAATAAATAAAGTCTTTTAAAAAAAATAAAGTCTTAAAAAAAAAAGATTTATCTGTCAGGTTATGTTAAGTATCCTTTGGTTAAATTAAGAAAACTTAACCCAAAAGAATTCCGACCCCCCACCCCCCACCCCCCACCCTCCTCTTCTCTCCGCCGCACCCCTCCTGTACCAGCCTCTGGTTTCTGCTCACTGTGGACACACAACGACCAGCACTACAGGAAGCTGCATCTGGAAACATCACTGGCAGGAGGAAGGGGATGTGGCACGTCTCACCACTGCTCTTCAAGTTGATTCCAAGAGTCTCTTCTGCTCACATTTCACGGACCAAGATAAATACATGGCCCATCTAACTGAGGAAGCAGGAACCAGATACAACCACACAACCACTAACGACTACAATTACGAAGACCAACAATACCAAATATTGGCGAGGATGTAGAGCCACCAGGATACATTCATTCACTGTGTAAGAATAGAAACTGGTCTATCTGGGGCGCCTGGGTGGCTCAGTTGGTTGGGCGACTGCCTTCGGCTCAGGTCATGATCCTGGAGTCCAGGGATCGAGTCCCACATCGGACTCCCTGCTCGGCGGGGAGTCTGTTCCCCCGCTGACCTCGCTCCTCTCATGCTCGCTCGCATTCTCTCTCTCAAATAAATAAATAAAATCATTAAAAAAAAAATTTTAAATAAAAATTAAAAAAAAAAGAAACTGATACATCCCCTTTGGAAAAGTCTGGCATTATCTACTAATACTGAACATAGACCTACTCCATGACTCAGCAATTCTACTCCTAAGTGTACCGAACACAAAAGTATGCAAGAAACGCATACCCAAAAGTTCACAGCAAGTCCACTCAGGTGAGCCCTGTGACAGCCATGAAAATGAGCCTCTTGATCTCCTACCATGGGGAGCTGCTCCACTCTGAACCCACCAACACGCTCCACACCAGCACCCCACTTCCCACAGGCTGCTTCTAGCCAATGACCAGCCACAAGCAGAATACTAAAGCAGGCTTACTCTTGAAGGACAAGGGACCCTTATGACTCCCAACTCTGGCTGAAGACTCCTCACTGGCCTTGCTTAACTTTCTTAGACCTGCACTGCGGTCCTCAGACTGCCTCCCAAACACTCTTCATCCCTCCTCCTCCACACGCAGCAGACCCCCAAGGTGACGGCAACACCCACACATGGATTCCCGTCGCTACATCCAAATCTGATCCCAACTTGGGACACCTGCGTGGCTCAATCAGTTCAGCATTTGCCATCAGTTCAGGACATGATCCCTGGGTTCTGGAGTCAAGCCGTGACCAGGGTGCTCAGTGGGGAGTCTGCTTCTCCCTCTCCCTCTGTCCCTTCCCCCTCTGCTTGTGCTCTAGCTCTCCCTCCCTCAAATAAGATCTTTTAAATAAACAAATAAATAAATAAGCAAACAAACAAACCTGAACTAACAATCTTTTTTTTTTTAAAGATTTTATTTATTTATTTGACAGAGAGAGATTACAAGTAGGCACAGAGGCAGGCAGAGAGAGAGAGGAGGAAGCAGGCTCCCTGCTGAGCAGAGAGCCCGACGAGGGCCTCGATCCCAGGACCCTGAGATCATGACCTGAGCCGAAGGCAGCGGCCCAACCCACTGAGCCACCCAGGCGCCCCTGAACTAACAATCTTAAGCTGGAAACATTCCAATGTTTATTGAGAATGAAGCCCCATGAATAGTACAACACGTGCATGAAACTGCAACTCTAGTGACCACATACATGAAATTCCTGACTAGTCCCAGTTAGCGTGTCACACGCGGTGAATGTACCACTACTTCTATGCATCACACACACACACACACACACACACTGGAAAGAAAAAGCAAGACTGTGAAGTCAACAGTTCTCAAAGGGAAGGTAAATCTGCTACTGTAACTCAGAGTATGCCATTTAGAGCCAAACTGTTACTGTGTTAGCCAGAACCCTCCTCTTGCCTTCCCCCACCGGCCCACCCCCAGAATTAACCAATTATAAGATTGCTGTGAATCGAACAAACTATTATGCAAATACTTAAAAGCACAGACACAAAGACATACACACATCTTAAAACACACATATACAAGCAATGCAAACACAGTTCTGTAACTTCCTTCTTACTAGGTAAAATTTTCCTCTTATTTGTAATAGTAACAGGACAGTCTAGTGTATGGATATAAAATTCACTTATTTTGCCCTAGCCCCAACATTGGACAGGTGTTTCAAATTAGTCATATCACAATTACAATCATGAAATATCTTACACATACAGATTTGCGTCCTCACAGCAAATGCACCTGTACAACTAATTCCTATCAGTGGAACAGCAAAGCACAACAGTATAGACATTTAGAAACATCTAAATATAGGGGCGCTTGAGTGGCTCAGTCAATTAAGCATTGATCTCTTGGTTTCTGCTCAGATCATAATCTCAGGATCCTGGGATCAACCCCTGTATCAAGCTCTGTACTCAGCAGGCAGTCTGCTTGAAATTTTCTCCCTCTGCCCCTCCCCCACTCTCTCTAAAAGTGTCAACAAGGTTCTATCAAATTACAGTCCCACCAATGACATAATTTATTGAAAAACTGTGTATACCTTAGGTTAATCCTATCGTATTAGACTAATACCTTAGAAATTATGAAAAGTGGGACACTTGGGTGGCTCAGTCAGTTAAACATCTGCCTTCAGCTCAGGTCATGATCTCAGGGTTCTGGCATCGAGTCCCACATGGGGCTCCTTGCTCACCAGGGAGCCTGCTTCCCCCTAGGCCTGATCTGCCTGCTGCTCCCCCTGCTTGTGCTCTCTGTGACAAATAAGCAAATAATCTTTTAAAAATTATGAAAAGTAATTATAAGTGGAAGCACATAGTATCACTTCTGTCTTTTACTGAGTCAATTTAAAAAAAACTTCTTAAGATTAAATACCAGAATAAGCCAAAGAAATTACTGGTAGGTGCAACCCAAACATTAATTCTAAATTAAACCAAAACCATTCCAGGGCACAGGGGTGGCTCAGTCGATTGAGCTTCCAACTCTTGATTTCAACTCAGGTCATGGTCTCAGAGTCACAGGATGGAGCCCCATAACCAGGGGGAGGAGGGTCTGCTGGAAATTCTCTCTCCCTCTCCTCCAGCTTGCTCACTTGCTCTGTCTATAAAAATAAACAGATCTTTAAAAAAATAATAAATATGGGACATCTGGGTGGTTAGACATCTGCCTTCAGCTCAGGTCATGATCCTGCTCAGCAGGGAAGTCTGCTTCTCCCTCTGCCCCTCACCCTACTCACACGCTCTCTCAAATAAAATAAAGTAAAATAAAAATACATAAAATACAATAAAACAAGGCCATTCCACAGACATGCCCCTCCAGGATCCAACTATCACCACCACATTTATGAATCTTGCAGTTCCCACTGAGAAAAGTGACCGGAGCTCTGTAGGGTACTGGGGCTCCCCTTGCAAACCGCAGTATAAGGCATCTCAATCCTCCCAGGGTGGGTGTGCAGTAGATCTTTCACAACAAGGCTGCTCCCACACACCAATCTCCCTGAGCCTTTAGATGCCTTCTTCCTCCTGGTATACCGACACCGTCCTGGCATTCCAGCTTGGCTCCGACAGACCGCCTTTTGATTTGTTTCAGGCAATCAACCAGCACTCTAATCCCTCGAGCTACAAAACTATCCCAGAATGCCTGCTGGTAAGCCCTGAGCAACAGATTCCGCCTGCCCACCTTGTCCCTTCCACCCTTAAGATCCGTTCCCACAAATCCTCCCCAGGTCCTACCTATATAAGGGCAAACCAGACAATCTTTTGGATCTCCTCCTGAGTCACACTCTATACCTCCCACTTTGGGGCCTGCTGGGTCGATCCTTGGGGGAGGGCAGGCAATTACAGGTTTGCCAGGCAAAGGGAGATGAAGTTCCCCACACAAGGGTTGGAAAAGCTGCTTCTACTGCCAAAAGTAGCACAGTAGAATTCAGTAGGTCTCCAGCTTAATCAGACTCTGACCCCACATTTCTTAATCCAATTTTTAGGATTCCACTTCTTATCAATGCTCTGGTTTAGGAATTTGGAATTCAATTTGCATTTTTTAGGGCCTTCACAGAAACTTTAAGGTCTCTTACATGGAACCTGAGATGGAATTTAAAAGCCTGAGATCATCATTTTGCTCCGTTATGTTTTAACTTGGCTAGACTGAACCACATTCCTCAGAACTTCCTTTCCTGTTTCTGGTTTGGGCCCCAAGAGAGCTGCTGATACAGTGGGCGGAGGGTGCAGCACACACCACAGCACGTCTGGAGCCTTCTTCCACCCGCCTGCTGGTTCCCCTCACTGAGACCAGATAGGGCTGGCCTGGCAAGGCTGCTATGGTGGCACATCTTTTACCCAGGTTCCCTGAGAGTCCCACCTCCTGGGCCATGTGTGCAGTCCAAGACCAAAGTCAGAGGCATCACAACAGACAAAACTTCCATCTTGTCTCATCTAGCAGACCAGACATAACTACACAACATCTTTCCTTAGACAACTGCCCAGGAGGTTTGAGCACTCAACAACCACGGCACTGAGCTGAGAACTAGAAAAGTAATTAGAGGCAAAACCAGGAATAGTCTCTGCTTTCATAAAGCTCAACTTCCTAGAGAAAATAAAAACTCACTACGTCACATTAATTTACACTGTAGTTTTGTAAGTAGCAATAAGGACAGCACTGTCTCTAACAAGCGAGCCTGACTACAGGAGAGTCAGGAACACAACTCCAGAACTTCAGAAAACTGATGGCTGTTGTAACGTGTGATAGACACACAGAGTTCTTTAGACTTTTTTGCCTTTCTCATGAAAATCTGCAAGCTCACGCAAGAAGAATCTCATGAAAAAGGTGGTGCTTGATACAAACTCTAAAAAACGACAAGGAAGAACTACAACAGGACCAAAAAAAAAAAAAAAAAAAAAAAATTCCAGGCAAAGGAAAAAGAACCAGTGCCTTCTGTGGAGAAGATGCCAGGCACAGAAGACTGACGCGCACGGCTGGAGCACGGAAAGCCAGGGGAGATGTGCCGTCAGACGCGGCTGAGGTGCCGAAGAATAAACATCGGGTGCACCCCTGAGATCATGGCACCAAGTTCAGTACTTAAAGCCATTGAGAGCTTTAAGTAAAAGGGTGACATAATCAGATCCAACTTTTTAAACTCTAATTTTTTGACACTAAAAAAATTTCAAACACATCTATCTTTTACCCAACAATCTCACTATCTTAAAGCTAAATGTGCACAAATACAAAAACATATCCATAAGGTTATTCCCTGCAGCAACATTTATAAAAGCAACAGAATATCAACAATCCACGTTCATCATTCGGGAAACTACAAGCACAAAAAAATAGAAAAGAGCTTATACAAAGCAATCTCCACAATATATTAATTAAAAATAAAGAACAGTGTTGAGCTCTACCGTCTGTTTAAAAACGAAAGGAAATAAAAATAGGAGTCCGGGATTCTATTTGCAAAAATTAAACACTGGGCGAATAAACCAGAAATAGAAAGGGGGCACGAGGGGCGCCTGGGTGGCTCAGTGGGTTAAGCCACTGCCTTCGGCTCAGGTCATGATCTCAGGGTCCTGGGATCGAGTCCCACATTGGGCTCTCTGCTCAGCAGGGAGCCTGCTTCCCTGTCTCTCTCTCTCTACCTGCCTCTCCATCTACTTGTGATCTCTGTCAAATAAATAAATAAAATCTTTAAAAAAAAAAAAAAAAAGAAAGGGGGCACGACGGGAACAGTGCAGGGACAGCAGTGGGAGAACTAGGAGCATACCCTTCTACCACAGCTTTGCCTTTGAACTACACACACATTTTACATACTAACATTTTTTAAAGTACATTAAACAAAAATTAATGAAACACTTAAAACCTAAAGATTTTGGGATGCCTGGATGGCTCAGTGGGTTAAAGAGTCTGCCTTCGGCTCAGGTCATGATCCAAGGGTGCTGGGATCGAGTCCCGCATCGGGCTCTCTGCTCAGCAGGGAGCCTGCCTCCTCCTCTCTCTCTGCCTGCCTCTCTGCCTGCTTGTGGTCTCTGTCTGTGTCAAATAAACAAATAAAATCTTTTTTAAAATAAATAAAGATTTCATACAAATAAGCCAAACTAGCAATTAAACTGGTAACATAATCCGAAAAAAAGTATTTTTAAGTCATTTTATAATTCAGAACATCAACTGTGCATCCATACGTGGACGCAGTTTAAGAACTTTTAAGAACAGAAGAACTGTAATGAAATACAAACAACACTTTGTTATTGGTGTTTTCAAACATCATTTATATACAGCAGAACAATGAAAGCAAAGTTGCAAAGAATGCAAATCTTCGACGTTACAGAAAAAATGATAAAGTAAAAACCCTGCAATGGGGGCGCCTGGGTGGCTCAGTGGGTTAAAGCCTCTGCCTTCGGCTCAGGTCGTGATCCCAGGGTCCTGGGATAGAGCCCTACATCAGGCTCTCTGCTCCGCAGGGACCTGCTTCCTCCTCTCTCTCTGCCTGCCTCTCTGCCTACCTGTGATCTCTGTCTGTTAAATAAATAAAATCTTTAAAAAAAAACAAAACAAAACAAAACAAAACCCTGCAATGTTAAATGTTACATTTAAACAGAAAATATCAATATAAAATCAAATTTTATGTATTTCCCAACCTGTCCAATGAGAGTAGAGACATCCCAGTAGCAATACAGACCCACTGCACCAGATTTTGGTATCTAAGTTCCAACCCCAATAGAAGGAGCAGAAAGAACTAGCTGATCAGGAAAGCACAAAGTCTTAGACATCTAGTATCAGAAAGCAACAAACGGTTCAAAGATGAATGGGGTGGCATCCAAGGACAGAGATTCGGCTTAACCCACTGAGCCACCCAGGTGCCCCCAGAGATTCGGCTTAAAGGAACTGCACCACGCCCAAGTGGGGAAAATGAGGACTACTTGATTAAAACACACTGAATACACAAAAATCCATGGGTCCACAGTGGTTTCAAAAGAGATAAAAGCAAAAAGATACTAACAACAACCCAACCCTGTACACAAGAAAAAGGACATTCTGATCACTTGTCAGGACCTATTAATATCAAGTAAGATTAATTAATATTATTATATTAAGCAATTAATTAATATTTAATTAATATTGATATATAACTAGCTAATTAAGATTAAGATATATAACTAGCTAATATATAAACATACATTCACATATAAATCTATAAACATAGATTCATGTATCTAGGACTACAGAGCTCATTTAAACACAAACAGGTCCAAAAATTACACCTACGCTATAAGGATGTAACTATAAACAAACTGAACTTATTATAAACAAATATAATCTAAGTTAAAAAAAAAAAAGTTGTTCCACCTTGTTTATTTTTATTTAAGTCATTTCTAAATCCAATATGGGGCTTGAACTCATGACCCTAAGGATCAAAAGTCACATGTTCTAAGGAGTAGCACAGGGGACATTGGGAGATGGAGAGGAGAAGTGAGTTGGGGGAAATCAGAGGGGGAGACGAACCATGAGAGACTGTGGACTCTGAGAAACAAACTGAGGATTTTGGAAGGGAGGGGGTAGGGGGCTAGGTGAGCCTGGTGGTGGGTACTGTGGAGGGCACGTATTGCATGGAGCACTGGGTGTGGTGCATAAATGAATTTTGGAACACACACACACAGACACACAAAATTTAAATTAAATTAAATGTTTAAAAATAATAAATTAATAAATAAATAAAGAGTCACATGCTCTTCCAACTGAGCCAGCCAGAGTCCCTGCCTTTTTTTTAAAAAAAGAGGGTACTACAGTCTAAAAATATCTACAATGGTATAAAAAATGCTTTACTAGTCTCTTTAATTACACTGTCAATACTGGCTAAAACATCATCCACGTTGAATGGACCCTTCTCCCTCCACCCCTTCTGCCCCCAAAACTCAACACATTTAACATTCTAGTGACTCCAGACCAATTTCCCTCATCCCAAATGGCTTCATCCACCACCTCCCACAGGCTGGACTAGAGATCCTGCGCCAGTACATTCCTCCAGGGCCACCTTTCATGCTGGTAATGCCTTCCAAAGGCTTTGCCCACACCAGCAGCCTTGACGGGGTATGCAGAATGATGTAAAAGCTGCTCCTGACTTCATGCCACAAACACCGGCCATGTGAACTACAGGTGATGTCAGCAGTGGTAACGTCATCATCACCATCATCGGTGCCCAAGGTGCACCCACTACAGAGCCCTAGAGGCTGACACTTGATGAAGTAGATGTTCTCGACCTGTTCAACAGACAAACACACTCACACAAGTAAATGCTAACACAGGTCAATCTTTGGTTGGGATTCAAATCCAGGATGGTCTCAAATACCCTCCACGTGCCTCTGCTGCTGCTGTCCCTCCACCTGGACTTCTTTGCTCTCCTGCTCTACACTCTTGACCCTGCTGGAGCACTGCCTTCTCTTCCAGATGCCCTCAGCATCAAACTCCCTCATGGTGTACATGCCGATCTTCTCTACCAGACGGTAGGTCTACAAAGGCACATCTTTATGTATTATGCCCACACATGATGCATTTTAGTAAGAACTTATGGCAATTTTAAGCCCATAACCACCCAACAAAGAATTAAAATTACATTGAATACTGGCGCATAACTAAGTAAACCGTTCACCTCAACATTAACGACACCATGCTAGTAACTACAGCAAAGTTCAAAAGCAGGAAGGGAAGGAAATCAACAATGACTGGCAGTGGTGACTGCATTTCAGGACTGCCCTGAGAACCCTACAAATCCACTTAATTCCTGCAACAGCCTTGTGGGGCGCGTCTCCTCCCAGTTCACAGCTAAGAAATGGCAAGTTCACGAGGTAGGCGGGATCATCTGTGTGGCTTCAGACCAGTCACCTGTGGGGCTGGATTTCCACCCAGACTCTCCAGAGCTGAAGGCCATGGTATCTCCAAGGCCAACTCCAGAGTCTACAGCCTTTTCACAACACCATGTCTGCCAAATCGAACAAAATACTTGGGCAAAATAATTGATTCCCTCCTCCAAGTTCTTCTCATTCAAGGAACAGCAAAGAAAACATTTAATTAAGGCATCAGTAAATATAAGTAAGTATTTATGTAGATATGTATTGACTGCTCTTTCTCAGCTATAAAGACTCTGCTAACTAAACTAAAAGATATACTCAACAGCATTGTTTTTAATCTATAAATAACCCATATGATTAATCCTTCAGATATAGTATCTTTGCCACATATTTTTAATGTACCAGGAAAAAATGCTAAAAATTAAGAAGTGCAGCAAGTCAAGCTATGAGTGTGTGCGCAATCAGGTGAAGTCGGGGGAAATGAAAACACTGTGATTAAATCTCCGCACTTACAACGTCAAATTAATGATTCTCCTATCTTAAGACGAAGAGCCAGATCCGAGATACTGTCCACGAGATGCACACGCACTCACAAACCACACCAACCTGCCGGTCCCCAGTGAAGGTACAGGTATGTAAACTACCTAGGATGCACTCTGAGGAGAGCAACCACCAATGTTTCATTGTGACCTGGATTCCACGGGTGCTGAAGGAAGACAAAACAAAACGAGGTCTGCAGCCAACTATGGAAACAGCACTACAGTATTTGATGCTGTTAACTCTGACCCTAAGGGAGGACAGAAAGCAGCACGGTTTCCCAAACTGAGGTGACCAAGGAACCCTTTGTTCTTCCTGCAGCATCTCAGAACGCGCATCACCGACACTACCTTGGAGGGCACTGGGCAGCTCAGATGGCTAGGCGTCTGCCTTCAGCTCACGGCTCGGTCTCAGGGTCCTGACATGGAGCCCGAACACAGGCTCCTTGCTCAGCCGAGAACCTGTTTCCCTCTGCCCCAGCCTGCTGCTCCCCGGCTCGTGCTCTCCTTCCCGCCCCGTCACACCAAGGCGTACACACATAACACACCACCTTAAGCAACTAAGTAAATACCGCTACTGTATCCTGAACTGGGAACGGAAGGTACTGGCAGGGCAGTGCTAGCAAAATTCCTGGGACCCGCCGAAGTCTTTTTAAAAAATTTCTATGCTAAACATGAAGCATAAGAAGAAAGGCCTTTTCTTGCTTTGCCCATTTCGCAGCATCTCGACATCGCTTCGCTACTCAAGATGAAGATAAAATCCTTTTATTTCTACAAGAAGCTAATACCCACTTTCTGTAATTCTGACCCAAACTGTGCGACCTTCACTTGCTGTCATCAAGGCGAAGAATGAATATTCTGCAAATGCCCGGCGGCCGTGACTTGGGGGTGCTGCCCACCCACCCGGGCTGAGGGAAGCCCCCCTCCCCGACCCCGTGTGAAATGCCGCCACCTCCGAAGGGCCTTCACGCACTCGGCCCGCCCTGGGAACACCCAAGGGCAGGCTTTCCTAACAAAAGCGGCGCAGAAGGCCGGGATTGCCCCCTCCATCGCCCTCCCAGACTGCAGAGCTCCTTCCAGAAAATTCCAACACAAGAAAGTTACAGGTGCTGGCATCTGGGCAGGCCTGCGGTCCGCGGTCCACGCACGTCGCTCGGCTGAGGCTGTCCTGCCGGCCTCCTGATGGACTCGCCAACACAGCCCCGACGGGCACGGGAACCCCGTCCGGACACGAACCCGCCGGCACACGCGCCAGGACCAGCCGCCGCACCGACGCGCGGGGCGCCCCCCTCCCGGCCCTTTCCACCGCGCGCCCCCAAACCAGGGCCGGGCAGGCGCGCCAGCCCAGCCCGGGCACTGCGCAAGCTTCCGCGCCCTGCGGCTCATCCCGGCGCCCGGGGCGCAGCGCGCTCAAGGTCACCGGGACGAGGGGGCGCGAGGGGGAGACCCCGGCCGGGGCGGGAGACCACCCGAGCCCGCAGGGAGGAGAGCAGGACGGCCCCGCGGCCCCGCCCCGCGCCTCCCCCGCCCCGCCCCGCCGGGGGTCCCGTCCCCCGCCCCGCCCGGCGGGTTATGCAACGCCGCCGCGCCCCGCCCCCGCCGCCCCCCGCCCGCCGGCGCCCGGGCCTGCGGAACAAAGCGCGCGGGGCCCGCGGCCGGGCGGGCCGGGCGGCCGCCATGTTGGCGGGGGCGGCGAACAAAGGCGCGCGGCCCG
>NC_081565.1:88863787-88875854 GCF_022355385.1 Mustela nigripes | reverse complement strand
CGGCCCGGCCGGCAGGGGGCGCTGTGCAGGCGCCGCCCGCGCCCGGACAATGCGCCGCGGCCCGCCCGCCACTCCCCGGGCGCCGCCGCCCGCAGCGCGCCCCGCCCGCGCCCCCTTCCTCCCGAGCGGCGCCCGCTCCCCGGCCACGCGCGGGTCTTACCTGCCGGCCGCCCGGGCCGCCGTCCGCAGCCTGCGGGCCCCGCCGTCCCGCGCCACACTCCCGCCCCGGCCCGACCGAGCCAGACGGCGCCGCCCCGCCCCCGCTCCGCTCCGCGGCCGCCGCCGCCCGCCCCCGGCCGCACGGCGCACGCGCACTGCGCCTGCCGACTGCGCCGGCCGCGCCGCCCGGCCCCGGCCTGACGGGTCGCATTGCGCAGGCGCCATAGCAGCGGGTGGGGCCTGGAGGCCGGGCGGGGTCTGGGGGGCAGCGGGGCTCGGCCGGGAGCCCGGACTGGATCCGACGACGCTCACCTGGAAGCGGGGCGGGGCCTGGCGTGGCAGTGGGAGGAGTCCCGGGAGCCGGGCTGGGCGCTACTCACCCGGCGACGAGGCAGGTGGGGCGGGGCGGGGCGCGGCCGGGCCCCGGCGTCTGGGCGGGGCCTGGAGGGCGGCGGGCGGGGCCTGGAGCCGCGCCCCGGGCGGCAGGGGGGCACCTGGCGGCGGGGCTGGCGGTGAACAGAGCAGGGCGGGCTTAGTGCCGCTCTCACCTGGCGGCGCGGAGGAAGGGAGCAGGGCTGGGCCCGCGGGGCGCTGGGGCCTGGCGCCGCTCACCTGGCGCCTGGGCGCGCGGGACCGAGCTGGGCCGACCTGGCGCCGCTCTGGCCAGGTGGCGGCGTGGGCGGCCGGGGCGGGGCCGAGGGGCGAGGCCGGGCGCGCGTCTCACCTGCCGGCGCCGGGGGCCGCGGGGCGGGGCGGGGCCCGGGGCGGCGGCGGGGCCCGGGGCGGTGGCGGGGCGGGGCCGGGCCCCAGGTGCGCTCCGGGAGGGGGCGATGTTCGGGGCGCGGAGCCCCGGGGTCGGGCGCCGCGGCCTGCGCCGGAAGTCACGCATCCTGGGAAGTTTCGTTTCCGCGTGGCGGGAGGGCTTCCGCGGGCGGCGCGGCCCTGGTCCTGGCACCGACGCCGCGACACGGCCTGCCGCGCGCGCCGCCGGGGCGGCTGAGGCCGGGGACGGCCGTGGGGGCCTCGCCGCAGCGCACGCGCCGGTCTCCCGCGCTGGCCCGCTTCCCGCCGCCGCCCTGCGCCGCCGCCGCCCCTCGCCCCGTCCGCGCGGACCCGGGCCTCGCCCACCCACCCACGTGTGACCTTGAGAGCGCGGCCCGCACCGCCCGCGGGGAGGGTGGAGCAGCTCTCCTTCGAGATGGGGAGCCAGGCCTTCCCACGGCCACTCGTGAACCCGTGGACTCGCTGCGCCCAAGATGCCCCTTGAGTGCGCGTGGGCTGTGCGCGGGAGGAAGGGGGAGAGGACGCGGCGAGGACATTGGACTCCCGCGGAGTTCAGTGCGGGACCTTAAGGTTGACTCTAAGCCCCGCGCCGCAGCCGGGAGCGCTGCGCGCGCCGCCCGCACCCCGGGGCCAGGAGCTTTCCTCCCGGCCCCAGCAGCCCGGTGTCCTCCCGCAGGGCGCGGGACCGCTGTGGTTCCTCGAGGGCCGTCGCGCGGCCGTGTCGTGGGAAAGCGCCTCACCCGGCGTTGTCAGGTCGGATGGCGGGGCTTGGAGAGCGCTCTGGGCGCTGGCCTGGCGCACAGCCGGTGGTTAGCAAGCTCCGCGGGATCTGCCTGGCACCTTTTCCGATTCTCCCAGATAGGGCTGTGCGTGCCTGCTGTGGCAATCAAAGCTCGTCTCGGGTGGCACACGAGGCGTGCGCGGGGACCCAACAGGCCACCTGGAGAGCCCGTTTAGACACACAGAGGAGTGTGGCCCTGTGGTCAGCAGTGAAGAAGCACTGAGCGCTGCGAAGTCGTTGCTTCGGTTTGGCGTGGACGGTAATGGAGCAGATCGGGAGCGGGGGGAGCAGGCCGGTGTCAAGGGGGCAGCGGGTCAGTGCTGTCCCTTCCGTGCCTCCACCTTGCCACTGTGGATATTTGAGGCTGAGTAATTCTTTGTTGAGGGGGCGTTTGGCAGCATCCTTGGCCTGTACCCACTTGATGCCGGTAGCACGCACCTTCTCCGACATTATGACGGTCAAAATGGTCTCCAGAGAAAGCCAATTGCGTTTTCCCATCCCCGTCCTCCTGGAGAAGCCCGGGTTTAAATTTTGCCTCTGCTGATGACCACTGGGAGCGGTCCACAATGCACGGGCAGGGAGGTGAGCCAACCCCATGTCGGAAAAGGCCTCCCTCCCAAGCCGGCAACCACCAAGTCCTTCAACCAGAAGTATCTGACCCACCCTCCCCAGAGAAGCCTTGCTCTTTAGCATGCTGAAGGTCAAAAATAGGCTTGTACATCAGCCATGTAAATCTGTAGATTTTTTAAATGAATCTATTTACAGGGGAAAAAATCAGACAAATCCATTGGGAGACATTGTGCAAAACAGCTCCACTGGACTTTTCAAAAAGTCAGTATCAAACCAATCAGAAAAGCTAGGGGATCAGGGCCAGATGTAAGAGACCACAACCAAGTTCTTCACATGACCCTCAATCCTACACCACTTTGCAGGAAAGAAGCTGTAAAGAGATTTGGGGGACAGCTGGAGGACTTTTTTGTATGAAATGTATTTCAGACTGCTGCTGAATTATTAAATGTTTTAGTGTGATGACGTCTGTCGCATTGCCCTGTTCTTAGGAGATATGTTCTGAATTATTTCAAGTGGAGATTCCTGGTGGCTACAACTTACTTTCAAATGGTTCGGAAACAGATGTATTTTATCTAGAGATAAAGCAAATGTAACAAAACATTAACAATTGGTGCATTTAAATAATGGGTGTATGTGTGTTCACTGTCCAGTTCAACTTCTCTGGAAAACTGAAATTTTTCAAAACAATGAGTTGGAAAAGTGGAGCCACAGTTAGGTCAAGAATCTCTAGGATGGGAGGCTCAGGGAGCAGTCCCTGCCACCTGCCAACTTGCTAACCAAGCATTTCCAGAAACTTAAAGGTTGCAGTTTTGTTTGTTTTGTTTTTTATAGTTTCTCAACCACACTTGACTTCTGGTCAGATGAGCCTACATGTATCCTTTCTTTTTCTTTTTTTTTAAGATTTTATTTATTTATTTGACAGAGATCACAAGTAGTAGGCAGAGAGGCGCATAGAGAGAGGAGGAAGCAGGCTCCCCATGAAGCAGAGCCAGATGTGGGGCTTGATCCCAGAACCCTGGGATCATGACCTGAGCCGAAGGCAGAGGCTTTAACCCACTGACCCACAGGCACCCCTACATGTATCTTTTCTCCTGCAGCAGCTTTGTTGCTGGTAAATATAAATTGTTAATAGTCCAGCCTCTGCTAGGCCTATGTCTGTCTCTCTCTCTCTTTCTCTCTCTCTCACTTTTTAAGATTTTATTTATGTACTTGGGAAAGAAAGATCTAGAGAGCATGGGGGGGTGGGGTGTTGGCAAAGGGAGAGGGAATGAGAGAATCTTAAGCAGGGTCCACACCCATCACATAACAGAGCCCAACACAGGGCACCATCCCACAACACTGAGATAATGACCTGAGCCAAAACCAAGACTCAGATGCTCGATCAACTGAGCCACCCAGGCCCCTCTAAGGCTATGTCTCTTAATGTTGGGTCCCTGGGCTCCTATTTGGGGAGAGCAAATTTCTGCCCCAGATTAATAAATCTGTGATACAGGAGTGAGGTGAGCTTAGACCAAGAGCAAACCTTGGTGTATTGGTATACTTACCCCACTGACCTTGTGTTAGTTAAAAACCAAACTTAAGAAGCCTTTTCAAGTTTGGTTGTTTTTTAAGATTTTTTTTTTTATTATTCTTTGGCAGTGATCACGAGTAGGCAGAGAGGCACGCGGGGGGGTGGGCAGAGTGGGGTGCAGGCTCCCAGCTTCCACCTGAGCAGAGAGCCCAGTGCAGGGCTTGATCCCAGGACTGGGATCATGGCCTGAGCTGAAGGTAGAGGATTAACCCACTGAGCCACCAAGGTGCCCCTCAAATTATATTTATTATAAAATAATCCAGTTGTTCAACACCGCAAAAAGTATTCAATATGCATCATATACACTGTGCACAAGGATAATTTGTATTAGTTTAGCCTCTAGGTGGATGAGTTTGATGAGCTTTCCATCTTTTTGTAGAAAGGGAGGCTCTCTCCCTATTGGCTAGTTGCATCATCCTCCCGTCGGCCCAGTACCCCTGGACCCCCCGGGCAGTGGGAGCAAAAGCCGTTGAACTGAGAACACTTGGGCTTCTTTCCTGTCTAATATGTTGATCCTTACGATTGGAGCTCAGGCTGGCCCATCCACTCCCACCTGTGGCTCCAGATTTCTGGCTGTGCTAATGAGGCATCCCTAGCACGTGAATCCTGATCGAACGGCAGCCTTACCAGGACAGGGGCATCAATTCTGTGCTGGTCCTGTTGGGCACTGGGGTTAGATCTCCCGCTGAAAGCCATCTTGATACACACTATGCAGAAGGATGCGTGAGGTCTAACACTGTCATCTGGTGCAAGGGTGTCCAGAGCTTGCTTGCATGGTCGGCAGTGGGGCCAGAAATTGGGGGGAGGGGTCTCCTCTGCCTGGAACTTCTCCAGGTATATACCCCGCTCAGGGCCCCTGGAGGCTGGATTCTCCAAGCCTCTTCTCACCCTCCTGTCACTTACTTGATCTCTGGCAAGACCTTTTCTGTCCATTCTCTGTTGTATGTCCACTGCCTGGACTAGAGCAGAGTGAGCAAGGGGTTCACTGAGGATCCTGCACACCATTTGTGGACTACAGATGGCTTCCCAGGTTTGCTGCACAATTTCAGTCCAGATGCTACTCTTCTAGGGGAAGTAATCCTTCAGGGAAAAAAGCAGGTTCTCCAGAGATGCTAATGCAGGCTCTGGAGGGCCACGCAGTCCCAGGCCTAGACCCTGGCCGCTGACCCCTTTCCCCACACCCAGGGTCCCCCAGGGTCCACCTCAACTGGAGGGTGTAAATCCCCTCTTTCCGCTCTGACGGGAGGGGCCTGGCTACCGGCTACCATCAGGTAGATCCCACACAGAAGCTTCTTCTAAAGGGGGAGGGAGCCAGCCTGTCATAATCCCCTCACCCTGGAAGTCTCGCAGAGGGACAAGAAGGGCCAGAGGACCATTCCCCTTAGGAATCCTGTCTCTCCACAGGCATTGTTGGCTTAAAAACTTGCTCCTGGAACTTCAGCAAAATCACAAATTTGAGCGCCTGCCCCTACCAGGCTTCTCTTGGGCCATCGAAACTGTCAGCGCCCTGCCAAATAAAAAAGAGAGCCCGGAGAGCCTTTCTATTAGTTAAGCCCTGGCTTAACAAATGTCGAACAGCCCAGGCACCATATTAGCCTACATCCACGGCCACAAGAACGTTTCGACTTCATGGAGGGACTGTCACGTGGTGTGAAGGAAGTGTTTGCAGAAAGAATGACTCCAAGAGAAATGGCAGGAGCAGAGTTCAGCTCTCTGGTCAACTGGCAGCTTCCTCCCCTGGTTCACTCCTGGGCCCCTCCCGGTCATTCTCTGCACAGCGGGCAAATAAACGTGCTCAAATGTCTCCTGAGAAGCCTGCCATGACCACCTGCATGTGTCGATTGTTCTCTGGTCTCTGCAACGTACGTGCTGTGTGTCTCTTCAGAGCACTGATTCTCCTTTGCATTCCCATAAAATATTGATTTGTTTATGTGTGTGTTGCCCGTCTGCCACCCCGTTACAAAATCCAGATGGCAGGGCAAGATCCGTCCTTACCAGTATACCTCCTGAAGGAAAGTAAGGATATAGATGTTGGATATAGATGAACTGTTGGATATAGATGAACATATGACTTGTTTCAGGAATACTGGATCATGTGGATTTATCAGGACGTGCTGCTTGTGGGGATTCAGTTGCCAGGACACTGGGCAATTTAAATTCTCATTACCTACTCTTACAAGATTATATCAAGAATCAAAATAAATTCTGGACAGCCCTGTACACGCAGAAGGGAGTTTCACCATCCAGGAAGACACAGCTAAAGATGTTCAGTGGAGTTTGTGGGGCGGCTGTTGAATCAATCTGGTGCTATCTGGAGGAGAATTTCGAGAATCATAAACTACAGGAGACTATGAAGAAGTCTATGGTAATGATGTTGGGGGACAGCTTTGGGTTGAATGGAATGCTCATGGAAAGGATGATATAACTTCCAAACACCAAGCACACTGGACCCTTGATGGTAGGGGGTTTACTGCTTTGTTGGATGGCACAATGGTCAGGTTGAGAGGGAGGAAATTCTCATCATAAAAAAAAAAAAAAAAAAAAAACAAGAATTTTTATTAAATGTTATGAGGATAATAAAATTATGTTTATTTCTCTCAACAGATTAGTTTTTCCTGTGTTTGACCTTTACATAAATGAAATGAAACAATGACACGCCTGCCTATCCCATACTCCTTCAATACTCCCAGGGACCCTGTGCACAAACCGGAAGACAGCTACTATAGGTTATACCCCTAGAAGTGGGATCTATGAACGAAGTATATGTGTTACCAGATAAAACACCTATGCAGTGATAGAGTTTCAGATGTCTGTCAATTTATTAGGTGACAAAACCATACCCATGATAGTTTACACTTGCATTTCTCTCATCATAAGATAAACTGGTCTCTTTACATACGTTTAAAGGTCACTTGGTCCTAGGGAATCCACTATAAACTATTAGAAGTCATAAACGAATCTAGCAAGGTTGCAGAATATAAGATCAATATACAAAAACCAATTGTCGTTTTTTGTGGAGGCCAAGAAAGACTAAGGCCACCCCGTCTCAGGTTTAGCCTTAGCATAAGTACAGCCATCCTTGCTCTGGCAGCCGTCTCCGAACCCTGTGCCCAAGGGCAGAACTTTCCCCTACTTTACTTTAGTTCTAAGAACCCCCGCCCTGCTTTAGTAAACAGGAAGCCCCACCCTGCTTTAATAACAGGAACTCATAAATACCCCTGCCTTAACTAAGCTCGGGGTCCAAGTCCCTACTCCACTGAGTTGGGTGTACTTGGGCCCAAGCCTAAACATGTCACCTCGGGGTCCAAGTCCCTGCTCCGCTGTGTCAGGTATACTTAGGCCCAAGCTTAAGCTTGTTAAATAAACCCGCGTGTGATTGCATTGGTGTTGGCTCCTTGGTGGTCTCTGGGACGCAAAAACTTGGGCACAACAGTTTTAAAGTATAGTAGCAATAAACAAACTAAAAGTGAGATTGAGGAAACCATTCCTACAATATGGATGGCCCTAGAGGGTATTATAATAAGTCAAAGAAAAATGCCGTATGATTTCATTTATATGTGGGATCTAAAAAACAAAACTGGCGCCTGGGTGGCTCAGTGGGTGACCTCTGCCTTTTCAGGTCATGGTCTCAGGGTCCAGGGTTCAAGTCCCGCATTGGGCTCTCTGCTCAGCGGGGAGCCTGCTTCCTCCTCTCTCTCTGCCTGCCTCTCTGCCCACTTGTGATCTGTCAAATAAATAAATAAATCTTAAAAAAAAAAAAGTTTTCAAAAGAATAAAACAGGAACAAAATTAATTAATAAAAGAAGTGCAAAGTTCATACCCTGAAAATCTCCAAACAGTGTTGAAAAGAAAGAACTGAGTCACAGATTAAAACACTTCGCGCTTACAGGTGACAGTACCTTCCAGATGGCTCTTGGGGTTCAGGGCAATTCCTCTCGAAATCCCAGCTGATTTTTTTTTTTTTTTTTCAAAAATTGACAGGCTGATCCTCAAATTTGTGTACAAATGTAAGGGATCCAGGATAGCCAAAGCAATATTGAAAAAGAAGAGTAGAGCATGAGGGATCCCACTTCTCGACTGCTGAACCTCCCGAGATAACGAAGAGGTGGGACCGCCATGGGATCAGAGCTACAGGCGGAGGCACGAAAACAGCCCAGAAATAAACACTCACATTTACAATCAATCAATTTTCCACGGGGAAATCAATTGATTTTCCAAGACAGTGTGATGGGATGCCAGTCTTCTCAACAAATGGTGCTGGGAGAGTGTATATTCACATGCTAAAAAAATGAGGAGGGAACCACCTCCCCAACTGCACGCGGTGTGTTAACTATTGACTCAAACGTGTCAAAGACCTAAATGTAAGAACTATAGAGTGCTGGGCGCCTGGGTGGCTCAGTGGGTTAAGCCTCTGCCTTCAGCTCAGGTCATGATCTCAGGGTCCTGGGATTGAGCCCCACATCGGGCACTCTGCTCAAGCAGGGAGCCTGCTTCCCTCTCTCTCCCTGCCTGCCTTTCTGTCTACTTGTGATCTCTGTCTGTCAAATAAATAAAAATCTTAAAAAAAAAGAAAGAAAACCCACACAATGGGAGAAAATATCTGAAAATCACCTTTTGAAAAAGGACTTGTGTACCGAACAACATAAAGAACAATAATAAGGGGCGCCTGGGTGGCTCAGTGGGTTAAGCGGCTGCCTTCGGCTCAGGTCATGATCCCAGGGTCCTGGGATCGAGTCCCACATCGGGCTCCTTGCTCGGCAGGGAGCCTGCTTCTCCCTCTGCCTCTGCCTGCCTCTCTGTCTGCCTGTGCTCGCTCTCTCTCCCTCTCTTTCTCTGACAAATAAATAAAATCGTAAAAAAAAAAAAGAACGATAATAAAACAACAAACAATTAAGAAGGGGCCATGGGTCAGAATAGCTAGTTCTCCCAAAATGAGAAGCAGGTGGCCAGTAAGCCCTGGAAAAGACATGGAAAAAAATGTCATCAGCTGTCCAAAGGGCCACAGAGGGTATATTTCTATTTAAACAAATGCCCAGAATAGGCAAATCCATGGAGACAGAAGGATGAGCGGCTACCCAGGACTGGAGACAGGGGTCGGGGAAAGCGCTCCAGGACGGTTGTGGTGACGGGTACACAGCTTTGTGAACGTACCAAATGCCGTCGAGCTGGACACTTTAAATAGGTGAGCTGCCTGCCCTGTGAATTCTCTCTCAACACAAGCTGCTACATAAAGGAGTAAGACAGAAAAACGTCACTGATGGCCGTGGTCTCGTGAATTGTCTGTGGCCTCGGTCTACCCTTCTACTTGGGTTTTTGTTTTGTTTTTCTCCTTTGTTTATAGGAACTCTTTGCACATGGAAGAATATTAGTCCTTAATCACATGCTGGCAAAAGTTTTACCTGATTTTTCGTTGGGTTTCTTATTTCATTTCTGGTGGTTTTGTTTTTCGTTTTGTTTTTCCTGCAAAGGTTTAAAAACTGTATATAAGCGGATTTGGTGCTGTTACGTTGCCTCTTCATATTTTTTACCATGTTTGGAAAGACCTTCCCTATAATGAAATAATGTTTTTTTTCCTCTCACAGTCAGAAACTTTTCTTTTTAGGGTTCTTTAGGATGTTAGAATGATACGATATAACTTTAAGCACTAGAAAAGATTAATTTTGACTTTGTCTATAAACATTTCCCCCATGTTTTTAATGTGGCTTTCATCATCAAATACCCAAAACCATTTACATTCATCCTCTATTGTGTTTAAATATTAGTCTGTATCATTCTGAGATGACTACCCTAGAAATCCAAAACACGCTTTCCTGAGGGTCACCAGCTTGTGTGTGTGTGTTTGAGTGTTCAGAAACAGAGCCCAGCACCCTCTTCCCCAGGCCCTATTCTCCTCCAAAGCTTTCTTTGATTTGAAAAATGGGAATAATTAACATACAATGGGAGAGAGTAACTATGTGAAGCCCCAGTGCTTGCAAACAATGGCCCTGAGTGACCGGTGACTTTCACAATGGCCTGCCAGCCCAGCTACCGACTTCAGTTTGGGTGTGTGAGGTTAGTGCCCACCAAGGGTGATCCTGGTCCTTGCCACGCCTCTTCCTGCGGTGAGGGTGACTCAGGCTGAGCGAAGTCTGGCATACGCGGAGGTGAGGCCCTGCATTCCGGCGGACGACACAGGTCCAGGTTCACCCCAGTCGTGCAGCCCGTGGCCAGAACAAGGACGGACCTAGACAGCCTGGGGCCACAGGGCTCCTGTGCCGTAATCTGTGCCAAGTCCTCATGGGCCCTTTCCTGCATCAGCAGACTCTGGGCCTGGGAGGAGGAGAGCTTCTTGATCTGGGGAGGGCAGGGCTGACCTCATTTTCTGCCCCAACATTGGTAAATCTGAGTGTCCTTAGGAACTGGAGTTTGAGCCTCAAACCTGGCTCCTAGGCTTCCTGTTTCTGTCTCAAACTACACCCTCTATCCTGAGACCTCCGAAGCCTACTTTGCCCACCAAAAGGCAAGAATTTTGTTCTCTTCAGCTCTTCTGACACTCCTCCATTGAGGCAGAGGGCGTTCGCATGCTCGGAACAGGTGAATTTCAAACGTGTGATCGGGCCGCTAAAAGCCCCACGCATGCCCACGTGCAAACGTGCTTCACGGGAGTATCTGTACACACTGCTGCACATCAGTACGTGAAAGACGGGGCGCCTGGCAGGCTCAGTCAGTTAAGCGTCTGCCTTTGGCTCAGGTCATGATCCCAGGGTCCTGGGATCGAGCCCCACATCGGGCTCTCTGCTCAGCAGGGAGCCTGCTTCCCCCTCTCTCTCCTCTCTCTCTGCCTGCCTCTCTGCCTGCTTGTGATCTCTCTCTGTCAAATAAATAAATAAAATCTTTAAAAAAAAAAAAATTCTCTAAAAAAAAAAAGTCAAAACCTAGTTCTCCAACTTAAACTTATAATTCTTACTACTCCCTGTGTCTAACAAACATTTGCCTCCGTTTTAAGGAGGGGCTTTGAGACAAGTTCCCTCAAGCATTTCGCAAAATACTAGATTTCCTCTGTAAGAGCTTCCGTTGGGTAATGAAGGAACAAAAACGTTCCCGAGTGGTTAGCAACTGTCACAGATTCATACACTGCAGGCGCTTCCAAGTGGACTGATAATGTTTATGAAGAGAAAGATTTCCTTTTAAAATTAAAAAAAAAAAAAGTCCATTCAGTTACTTACATGTTTTTAATTGAAATCATGAGACTGTTGTGCCCCAAGTCCTTAAGCTTTTTTTTTTTTTAATTAATTTATTTATTTATTTGACAGATCACAAGTAGGGAGAGAGGCAGGCAGAGAGAGAGGGAAGCAGGCTCCCTGATGAGCAGAGAGCCCAATGCGGGGCTCGATTCCAGGACACTGGGATCATGACCTGAGCCGAAGGCAGAGGCTTTAACCCACTGAGCCACCCAGGCGCCCCAAGTCCTTAAGCTTTTTAAAAATACTTAAAATACCAGGTATGCACAAGAATACTAACACTGGGTTCACGTTGGGCCCTCGGGCGCGCACCCACGTTGAAATCTCCCTGGAGTAAAGCGCGCTTGCCCAGCAGACCGCGGAGCGAGGCCAGAACACCCTTCCCGAGCGGTGCTGATCCTCAGCTCCAGAAACCCGTTGTGCCCTCCTCAAAATGGGGGAAACGTTTCTGGCCAAAGGGCCACCCAGCCCACGTTTGCAGGACTCAGGTTAGGCGATATCAATACTGCTCTCCGGCCTGCCCTGAAGACAGTGGCTGAACTTTTCTGCATTTGGCATTTTTGCCTTTTGTGCCTGTAAGATATTTAAATGACATTTCTTGGGTTTTGTACTTCCTGAGGCCCTCACTCTGCACCCACAAGTTCTACGGTCAATTTTTTTTTTAAGGTTTTATTTATTTATTTATTTATTTATTTTTTAAAGATTTAATTTCTTTATTTGACAGAGAAAGATCACAAGTAGATGGAGAGGCAGGCAGAGAGAGAGAGAGAGAGGGAAGCAGGCTCCCCGCTGAGCAGAGAGCCCGATGCGGGACTCGATCCCAGTGATGAAGTTCTAGAACCTAGGTGAGGTTTGGTGGGTTGAGGTCCGGAGCCGATGACCAAGAAAGAATTCTTGAGACATCTTTGGTGCAAAATGGTGGTTTATTAAAGCACGGGGACAGGACCCGTGGGCAGGAAGAGCTGCTGCCCCGGGTTGTGCGGG
>NC_081565.1:88855701-88863687 GCF_022355385.1 Mustela nigripes | reverse complement strand
TGACCAAGAAAGAATTCTTGAGACATCTTTGGTGCAAAATGGTGGTTTATTAAAGCACGGGGACAGGACCCGTGGGCAGGAAGAGCTGCTGCCCCGGGTTGTGAGGGATGGCAGGTTCTGTACCCTGCTGTTGGGGGAAGGTGAGGGGAAGGGAGGTGTCAGTGGAGTTTTCATCTGCTAAAGTGGGCCTACAAGGTGCCAGGATGTTCCAGGCCTGCCGGAGGCCTTGCCCTTGCTGCTGGATCAATGTTGTCTTTAGACCGGCCATTAACATTAAGATCGTTGGGAGACTTTTTGGTGGGGTGTCACAATCCTGCTATCAATCGTCTTTGTTAGTGAGATTTAGGACCTTTGTAAGCCAAGGGAGACTCCTGTCTAGCAGGATTGTGAGCTCTGCAAGTTAACTATTTGCTTATTGTTCATGGCAGTCAGGGCTGCCTGAGGGATGCCACACTTATGGAGGGGAGCGGGTGAAGAGGGGGTGCAAGGCGCCAGCTTTTGCTTTGTCCTCAGCCCGCCTCCTGCTCCCTCATCACCAGGACCCTGAGATCATGACCCAAGCTCAAGGCAACAGCTTAAGCCACTGAGCCACCCGGGTGTCCCAAGGTTTTCTTTATTTATTTGACAGACAGAGACCACAAGTAGTCAGAGAGGCAGACAGAGAGAGAGGGAAGCAGGCTTTCCGCTGAGCAGAGAGCCCGATGCGGGGCTCGATCCCAGGACCCTGAGATCTGACCTGAGCCGAAGGCAGAGACTTAACCCACTGAGCCACCCAGGTGCCCCTCTACGGTCTCTTGAAGGAGTTCCGGACACGCCACCCAGAAATATGCCTCTTTCGTATATTGTTTTGAGTCAAGGCTCTTGAAAAGAGCGAACGCAGGGAGAAGCTTTCTCTGAAGTCCCCTCTTCGAATCGTGATGAGGCCTCAGAGCAGTTCAGCAGGAGTCTGCCTCCAGGGCTCCGTGCACAGGGGAAGACCGGCTCTTATCAGAGCAGAGGAGACTAGAAGCCACCATCAACCACACCCAGACTTTGTCCCAAACTGTTTATGAAGAACAAAAATGCAGCCTGGTAAGTTTGTAGATCTACTTGGCTTTCCCTCCAGCTCCGGGCTGACCAGGGAGGAAGCCCACACAGCAGGTGGGGGTCTCCCAGGAGCTCTGGGAATGCCAGCTTTCTATAGCTGGAAGGGGGCAGAGCTATTAGCAAAAGGGAGAAAGGGCTGTTTGGAGGAGGTACCTTCCCTGCAGGGGAAGGGCAGGGGTCTTACAGGGCAGAACCCCCCCCCCCCCGGGGGTGGCATGTGCCCCGGGAGAGGGTCTCCTCACTGCTGCCCAGAAGAGTGTTCCTGCCTGGCTAGTCAAGACTGCGTTTCCAAGGCGAGCTGGAACCTGCAGCTGGTCGGGTGTTAAGCTGCGGTTTAGGGACTCCGTCCTGGCGGTGGTTGTTTTGTTTTGTTTTGTTTCTAAGCCTTTCTTCCGAGAGTCCTGTCATCCTTCCTTCCCCCAAGAAGCCCCCTCCCCTGCCCCTATCAGGATGAATAGAAGCTCTCGCATCCCACTGCCTTTGGGACACTCACTTTTGCCCCGCGACACCCGGTCACGCAATATTAAAATCTAACAAATCAGTATGTCTTCTGTTCTGTGTCCCAGCCGCCGTCAGGCTGTTTCACAGACCGGGGCCTGGAGCCTGGCGCAGGGGAAGGTCTTGCCTCCCCGGCCCCCGCCCCCTTCCCTGCCACCTTCCGAGCAGGTGCACCTTCCCAGTCTGGAGAGAGGCCCGTGCAGGGAGCCCAGAAGGTGCCACAGGGGTTCAGATGCACCTCGGTGGCCCAGGGGAAAACGCGCAGGCCCTCCAGGACCAGGGTCCCCTCCCCACCTACCCCGGGCACCCCACCATGTTGACCTGCCTGCCTCCCATGCATCGGTGTTTTCCCAACGCTGGGAGATTTTCCCTCATCCCTCGCTTGAAGCAATGTGACTACAAGACGGCGGGGAGCCATTTTCTCCATGCTCCTTCTGCTGGGGGTTGTTGAGTTTGGGTTTTTGTTCTTGTTTGAACAAAACAAGGATTTTGGATTATAGGATTCGCCCAGTACCCCCACCCCGCCCTGTCATGCCGGGCTCACATCGCCACATTACTGGGCAGCTTTCGTGACCCGCAGCTCGGTGCTATGGTCACAGTTTGGACAGTTTTGCTCTGTCCTCGACATTCTCCCACGTTGTCTACGGTGCCGTGAATCCCATCCAGTGCAGTTTTCATGCTAGATGTCGTGTTTTCATTTCTTGAAGGTCCTTCTGTTTGGGTCCCTTTTTCTAGATCTCTGGCGGGCCTTCCTGCACCTCTGGAGTGTGGTGGTCAAGGCTGCTGTAACGTTGTGTTCCCTGGGGAACTGGGGAACTGGGGTCCTTCTGCACCCGTCTCTACGGATGGACTTTCCTACTATTTGTGAGTTACAGTTTCCAGCCTCTCTGCACATGTGATATTTTATTGCTCGACAGTTGTGGTAAATATGTCCTTGGGTGCAGGATTTTTTTAAAATCCCTTTGGATATTCTTAGCCTTTTCTGGGGCACACCCTGAAGGTGGTGGAGAGGGTTTAATCCTTTTGAGACTTGGTTTACTCTGGAGCCACTCACTCCCACCAAGACAAAAAACCCTTTTGAGTACCTTTCTCAAGATGTGGTTTCTGGGGTTCTCTCCAGGCCAGCTGGTGGAAAGTGAGTCAGCCCTGGAGATTGGGCCACACGGCCGATCTCTCTCTGGCCCTCACCCCCGCAGGTGCTCACACTTTGCAGAACCTGGTCAGGTCTATGCACACAGAGTCCTGGAGCTGTCTGTGATCTGTTTCTTTAAACCTCTCTCCTGGTACTTCATACACCAGCTGTGTGCTGCTCCAGGAAACAAACTTAAGAGCATAAAATCCATAGTCGAGTTTAAATAAAAGCCAGTGGGATTTGAGTTAAATAACAGCCCTGTCCATGGCCTGAACAAATGCTGTGCTGTTTAGCTTGCTTTTGGTCTAGAACAATCTCTGCAAAATTCTCATTATTGTTGATCCCGTATTATTTTATCCCCTTTGGCAAAAGTTCCTGCTCTTTGTTGGTCTTATTTTGGTTTCATGTAAAACGATTCTTGCTAGTAAAGCTTTTTTTTTTTTTTAAGGTTTTTTAATTTTAAGTCATCTCTGCACCCAGTGTGGGGCTCAAACTCACAACCCTGAGATCAAGAGTCACCTGCTCCACTGACTGAGCCAGCCGGGCACCCCAGTAAAGCTTGTTTTGTTAGGGTACGGAGTTGACCACCCCTCAATTAGACAGAGAACACTCTCGATAATGCAAGTCACACAGCGAGGTTTATTTGACAAGCTTAAGCTTGGGCCCAAGTATACCCACGCAGCGGAGTAGGGACTTGGACCCCGAGCCAGATTACAGTCAGAGTTTTTAAAGGCAGATTAGGGGTGGACTCAGCAGTGGGTGAGGACAAAGGGGGTTATGGATGATGTGAGTCTCTAAGGAATGTTGGAAGCGAGGTCTCCAGGACCCTGAGGGGCTAGCTGTTGTCTGGGGAAAAGGTTATTCCTTACCAATAATAAAAATCTTCTTGTGAGACCCTTTGGATGTATATCAGTGGGTCATATGCTTGGGAATGATCGCTGACACTCTCTTGGAGGTTTAGAGATAAAGTTTCACATTTCTCCTATCCAGTGTCCTTGTTAGTGAGATTTAGGTTTAGAAGAAATTTAACTTTACTTACATTTCCTTCTGCCTCAGCCTCCTTCAGTTTTATGGTGGGGTGGGCGACCGTAGGGTTTAAGGAACTGAGTCATTTGTCTCTGATTGAAAAGATAGCTTCTTTGTTGTAAATCACTAGGACATTTGTAAACCAAGGGCGACTCCTGTCTTGCGGGACTGTGAGCTCTGCAAGTTAACCATTTGTTTTTCTTTTAGGGCAGCCAGGGGTGGCTGAGGAATGAGGGGAGGGCGCGCGGGTGGAGAGGGGGTGCCAGGCGCCAGCTTTTGCTTTGCCAAGAGGGCTGTACTTCTGTCAGGGCTAGACTCGAGGTGGGTACAGCCTTGTTCTTCTTGGCCTCCACAGTTGACTCCTAGAGTGAGCCCCTCCTGGGCTGCAGGCATGTCTTCATTTCATCACAGCGGACAGTGCCGGCCGCCACACAGCCGCCACTTGGCGCCACAGCTCCCACTTGGGAGCAGAAAATGTGTTAGTCACTCAGATAGCATTTTAATTGAATGAGAGGGCAGCTCATTTGTGGTAAGAAACTGAAAACTGGGGAGCCTGGGTAGTTCAGTTGGTGGAGCATCTGCCTTCAGCTCAGGTCACAATCTCAGGGTCCCAGGATCAGGCCCCTCATTGGGTTCTCTGCTCCACAAGAAGCCTGCTTCTCCCTCCCCCTCCACTGCTGCTTCGCTCCTTGTTCTCTCTCTCTCTCTCTCAAATAAATAAAACTATAAAAAAAGAAAAAGAAAAAAGAATGGAAAATCATCTGGCTTCTCATCCCCCGTTGTCAAGCAAACAAAGAGATAAGGTAGGGTAGAAGATTCACCAGAACGCGTCCCAGCGTCCCAGCGGCAGGCGGGTTTTTTATGCAGATAAGATCTTGCGAAGCATCTTATCGGTAAGTTCAACATAATATCAAAACAAGGTGAGTGCATGAAGTTGGGGAAGCCGCTGTGGATCCATTTTAATCATTCATCCATTCATGTCCTACGTGCGGGCGGTGGTTGTGGTCCTAAAGAAGCTGCAAACAGTGTTACCCCCGGGCACGGAAATCCTGAGAAGAGGCTGCCTTTTTTTTTTTTTTTTGCTAATCTTTTATGCCAAAGGAATAGAAATACCAGAGTCTGCAGTTTACTGCTATCAGACTTCCCTCACTGCCCTCTGCCCTTGTTCGGTCAACAGATACTTCCCGGCTACCCTACTGACTGTGTGGGCACTGTTACAGCCAAGGATATCGTGCTTAAAAAGACGTGAATAATGCCTAAAAACAACGAAATGCAGCTATGTGGGGTGCCTGGGTGGCTCAGTAGGTTAAGCCTCTGCCTTCGGCTCAGGTCATGATCCTGGGGTCCTGGGATGGAGCCCCGCATCGGGCTCTCTGCTCAGCAGGGAGCCTGCTTCCCCCTCTCTCTCTGCCTGCCTCTCTGCCTACCTGTGATCACTGTCTGTCAAATAAATAAATAAAAAGCTTAAAAAAAAAAAAAGGCACAAAGCTGGCTTGCACGCATGAAACGTTGACAGTCGGTATCCTTGGGCACCTGAATGTCTCCCGAGTTGAGAGACATGATGAGCCTCAGAGGTAGGAAACCACATTTACCCAAGCATGAGTCCCCTAGAACTGTGAGCGCGTGTGATGCAGATAAGCCTGGAACAGTTTGGATGGGGCGCTCCTCTTCTTTGTCTTCATAGAACTTGGCTATGTTTAAATAAACTTGGGTGAAAACTTTTCTAAAAAGGTCGCACTATATTTTTAATTTAGGTCTGGCCTTTTGAACATGGAATAAGGCAGGATTTCAAAAACTGTATCGAGGGGCACCTGGGTGGCTCAGTAGGTTGAGCCTCTGCCTTTGGCTCATGTCATGATCTCAGGGTCCTGGGATCGAGCCCCAAGTCGGGCTCTCTGCTCAGCAGGGAGCCTGCTTCCCCCCCACCTCACTCTGCCTGCCTCTCTGCCTACTTGTGATCTCTGTCTGTCAAATAAATAAATAAAATCTTTTTAAAAAAATGTATTGATATATAATTCCCATAGCATACAGTTACCCATTTATTTTGTTTTATGATTTTAAGGATTCCATTTATTTATTTGTCAGAGAGAGAGCACGCGCACAAGCAGGCAGAGTGGCAGCCAGAGGCAGAGAGAGAAGCAGGCTCCCCCCCACCCCAAGCAGGGAGCCCCATGCAGGACCCTAGGATCATGACCTGGGCTGAAGGCAGTGCCCCAACCTACCAAGCCACCCAGGTGCCCCCAGTTTACCCATTTAAACTGTGCAATTAAATAGTCCTGCTGGGGCGCCTGGGTGGCTCAGTGGGTTAAAGCCTCTGCCTTCGGCTCAGGTCATGATCCCAGGGTGGTGGGATCGAGGCCCGCATCGGGCTTTCTGCTCGGTGGGGAGCCTGCTTCCTCCTCTCTCTCTGCCTGCCTCTCTGCCTACTTGTGATCTCTGTCTGTCAAATAAATAAATAAAACTTTTAAAAATAAATAAATAAATAAATAGTCCTGCTGTATTCACAGAGTTGTGCAACCAACACTACAATCACTTTAACATATTTACAGCGTTAGCGGTGTTTCCCTGCTCCCTCCTCCCCCAGTGCGTTGCAACCACTGATGGACTTCCTTCCTCTGTGTTTTTACCTGTTCTGGACATTGTGCATTAACAGAATCCTGCAGGGTGTGGTGTTCTGCATCTGGCTCCTTTCACTCAATGTGTTTGTAAGGCTCCATGTGGTAGCAGGTGCTTCCTCCCTTCGGACAGAAGAACCGTTCAGCGGGCAGATCACATTCTGTCTGCTCGCTCATCAGTGGATGGACATTCGGGTTATTCTGTTTGAGAGACTATTATGAAAGATGCTGCACAGAGCATTTGTGTACGAAGCTGCCCGGTCCCGGAGCAACACTGAGGAACTGCAGAGATGCTCCATCCCACACTCCCTCGGGCAGATCTGTCACTAACGGGCGTTGAATTTGGTCAGAAGCCTTTTCTGCATTGTTTGACATGATCACATGATTGTTTTCCTCTTTATGCCATTAGTTTAGTGGATTACACTGATTGCTTTCCAGATGTCGAACCAGTCTTGCATTCCTAGAGCCAACTCTACAGGTCGTGGTGTGCAATTTTAAATACACTGTAGACTTTTATTTACTAATATTTTAAGGATTTTTGGCACTCTACTCATGGGGGATATTAGTCTGCGGTTTTTTGGTTTGTTTGTTGGTTTGTGTTTTCTTTGTCTGGTTTTAGTAACAAGGTAATACTAACTTCATAATATGATTTAAGAGGTATTCCCACCTCTGCTAGTTTCTGGGATAATTATGCACAATTGGAGTTCATTCTCTGAACATTTGGTAGAAGTCTCCAATGGAACTATCTGGCCCTAAATATTTCTTTTTTGAGAGTTTTAAATTATGGCCTCCATTTCTTAGTAGTTACATGGCTATTCCAATGATCCACTCCACGATGGGATTCATGTCTCTCCTGCTAAATACAACCCAGACCACTGGATGCTGAACATGAAACAGACATGACAAGACTCTGAAAGTTGCAGAGAAGAAGGCCGGCTGTCGAGGGCCTTGGGACCCGAGGGGTGACTCCGTGGGGAGTCCCCTGAGTTTAGTTTTGCCTTGTAATCAACCAGCTATAGTCTAAATTTTCTTCATTCTCTTTTCTTTTGCTTTTCTCTCTCTTTTTTTTGGGGGGGGGGGTTTTATTTTATTTCAAAGAAATGTATGTCTTCATGTTTAGTTAAATTAAATTTAAGGAACTACTTGGGGGCCAGGAACCATGCGGGGTGTTGACACTATACAAGGGTCTCTTTCCCACAAAGAGTTGACAATCTAATCATAGCAACAGTTACATAATGTTTTAAAATCTTGTGCTTTTTTTTTTTCTTAAGATTTTATTTATTTATTTGACAGAGAGAGACAAAGCGAGAGAGGGAACACAAGCAGGGGGAGTGGGAGAGGGAGAAGCAGGCTTCCCGCTGAGCAGTGAACCCGATGCGGGACTCCATCCCAGGACACTGGAATCATGACCTGAGCCAAGGGCAGATGCTTAACAACTGAGCCACTCAGCACCCCGAACATTTGGGATATTAAAACCAACCGATCGGGACGTCTGGGTGACTCAGTGGGTTAAGCAGCTGCCTTCGGCTCAGGTCATGATCCCAGCGTCCTGGGATCGAGTCCCACATCGGGCTCCTTGCTCCGCAGGGAGCCTGCTTCTCCCTCTGACTCTGCCTTCCACTCTGTATG